>NC_086448.1:169867503-170169289 GCF_028390025.1 Pseudophryne corroboree | reverse complement strand
ATCATTATGTGAACCGTTGTCTGTTTACTGTGATGCTTTTCTGCAACCTTGTATTCAGAATACCAGTACACATCTAAAAGACACTTCTATGTTACTCAGGAAATTCGAAGGTATGGGTGAGCTTTCTGGACAGACTAGCCTCGCTTCCATAGATGTCACTAGCTTATACACTTGTATACCACATGGGGCGGGGCTACAGGCTGTCAGAAGATTGATCACCAATAATCCACTCTATACAGGCCCTGATAGTAATTTTTTCATAGCATTGTTAGAATTTTCCCTAACCCACAATTATTTCTTGGACGATAAAACTTTCTATCTACAGCGCACGGGATGCGCAATGGGATCGGCGGTGGCGCCATCCTTTGCCAATACGTACATGTGGGAGGTTGAGCGTGATTTATTCTTACAAAACATTGCTATTTCAGATAGGATGAGTCTGTATTGTCGGTATATAGATGACGTCCTTATCTTTTGGAAAAGGAATCAGACTGATTTAGAAATGTTAGTGTATATGCACAATGCATCAGATAGTCCCATTAAACTTACTCTATCAATTGATGCTAAAACTATCAACTTTTTAGATGTCTGTATTATCATTGAGGATGGGATGATTAACACATCGCTGTTTGTGAAACCTACGGACAGAAACAATTTGTTGAAATACGATAGCTTCCACCCTAAATCTACGATTCGCAGCTTACCGTTCTCTCAGTATTTGAGAGTTTGCCGTATTACTACTAAACCACAGGAAAAAGATCAAGCACTATATAACATGACATTAAGATTTTTAGAGAGCGGCTACCCTATTAAGTTATTAAAGGCAGCAAGAAGGAGAGCCTTACATTTTTCTAGAGAACAACTACTAGAACCTAAACCTCCCAAACAGCTCCAGGGTAGGTTCCCTTGGGTCACCCAATATTATTCCAGCAGCCATCATTTGACTAAAAGGACCAAGCAAATCTGGCCCATAGTGGCTACTGATAAAGGGTTAGGTGAAGCTTATCAATCTAAATTATTGCCTAGTTACTCTAGAAACCGTAGTATTCGAGATATTGTAGTAAAAACAGACATTTCTCAGTTAAATACTCCAAAAGAACATTTTCTCAGTAAAAAAACAGGGTGCTACCGATGCAGTGGGTGTACTACTTGCAGCTACATGACACCGGGCACAAAATTCTTGCATCCTCACATGGGGAAATCATATATTATTAGACATTTTCTGTCATGTGAATCAAAATTTGTGGTTTACTTGCTCACATGCCCTTGTGGCTTATCATACGTAGGCAAGATGGATTGCGCCTTTAAGATCAGAATGGCGCAACACGGGTATGCCATCGGTGAAGCCATAAAAACAGGCGACAGTGATCAACCAGTGCGCCCGACATTTTGATAAAATGCAACATAATATGGCCACACTCCGATACAAAATCATTGACCAAGTCCCCAAATCCCTAAGGGGTGGGGCCAGATCCAAAAAATTGCTACAATTAGAGTCACGTTGTATCCATGTATTAAATACACTTGCTCCAAAAGGGCTGAATGAAGCCCTCAACCTAAGGTGTTTTTTATGAACAGTAAGGTATGCCATTAGGTGGTTGTGTTGTTTGTATATCTCTGGGGTACAGTATAAGTATTATAAAACTTAAGTAGTAATAGGTAACTACATTTAATACAAAGGGACACCCTAACACTGGAAGACGAATTGTTCGCTAGATGAATCTTTGTTTGCATAGGTCAATTCTTATTTTATCATTATTTTTAATATTAGTTAGTACATTTCACTTGTTTCGATCTGATAATTATGCGTGTTACAAATTTATGCTCTTGAATATATCAGATCGTCTTATTATTGTTATTGTTGCACTATATATGCTGCTTTAGATGTATGTTTTAGTAACACTGTACAAGTATATTGGTGGTCATTCCGAGTTGTTCGCTCGGTAATTTTCTTCGCATCGCAGCGATTGTCCGCTAATTGCGCATGCGCAATGTTCGCACTGCGACTGCGCCAAGTAAATTTGCTATGCAGTTAGGAATTTTACTCACGGCATTACAAGGTTTTTTCTTTGTTCTGGTGATTGTAATGTGATTGACAGGAAGTGGGTGTTTCTGGGCGGAAACTGGCCGTTTTATGGGTGTGTGCGAAAAAACGCTGCCGTTTCTGGGAAAAACGCGGGAGTGTCTGAAGAAACGGGGGAGTGTCTGGGCGAAAGCTGGGAGTGTTTGTGACGTCAAACCAGGAACGAAACTGACTGAACTGATCGCAGTTGCCGAGTAAGTGTGGAGCTACTCAGAAACTGCTAAGAAGTGTCTATTCGCAATTCTGCTAATCTTTCGTTCGCAATTTTACTATGCTAAGATTCACTCCCAGTAGGCAGCGGCTTAGCGTGTGCAAAGCTGCTAAAAGCAGCTTGCGAGCGAACAACTCGGAATGAGGGCCATTGTTAAGTGGAGGAAGACATAATGTTTATGTGTCTCCATGGTTTCTCTTCCATAGCCACAACGCGTACGCTGGACGGGCCGGCGTGACGTCACTTCCGGCGGGACCGAGAGGACGGGACCGGAAACCGGGCGACGCGATTGGAGGTGGCGGGTGGGACCGAATCTATACAGGTATTTAAGCACTAATTGTTATTGTATACACTTATCCCGACGAAGGGGCTGGGTCCCCGAAACGTAGATACAGCATTAAACAGCACCATTAAGAAGTCTCCTGAGTGCCGCCTCATTGCATTGTTTATAACCTAGAGGATTGCCTCTACAAGGAGGGCACCGTGAGCAGCTATCAGTTTGCGGAGGGGACCGCTGGAGTGCCGGGTCATTTCGGAGGTGGTATATATATATATATATATATATATATATATAGACATATATACAGTATCTATACCAAGGTCTGGCATTACTGACAGAGAGACTTTTCATTACATGAAAGAAAGATCTAAGATTGAATAATCAGGTTACCCCCAATTGTGCTATCAAATATTCTTAAATGGTGACAAAAGTTAATATATTCGAAACTGCAGGAATTTGTTAGTACACCGTAGCTTAATTCATACTTTCCTACACTCCCGGAAGTTGCAGGAGACTCCTGATTTTTTAGGAAGTCCCCCATACCCCTGAAAGAGTGGGCGACTCATCTGCATCCCACGCACTTCCTAATGAAGTGGGCAGGATGGGGAGATAATACCAGGAATTGCTGCTCCATATGGAAAAATACTTACCCCCTCCGATGTCGGGATCTTCATTGTCGGGATGCTGCTGTCGGTCATGTGACCACCAGGCAACCCGACACGCTGCATTTCATACCGAACCCATTTGTAGTCTGCAATGTAGCAAAGGAAACGCCCCTCCCAAATCTAAATCTCTCTCACATTTTAAACCCTCTCCACATGAGGCGCAATATGGTATTGAAAAGGTGTAGGGCTGTAGGCACTTCTTTTTGTGGCTTGGCTCCAAACTCAAATCAGCCCCAGAAAGAGGAAATGAGGGAGGAATGTGTCCTCCACACAGGTTATAACCTGACAACTCTTCCTTTGTCATTGCACGGAACATTACAATTTAAACAAAAGCTTCACCAAAAAAGGAACGGAATGAAGTGCCGGCTGTGTAACACTGAGTAAGCTATTGCATGTGTTTTACAGTCTAGCACTGATTTTATTTTTTGTATGCAGACCACAAACTACTGCAAATCGATTGTCATCTTGTCAGCTCTGTGAGTGCAAGCAATTAACTTCGGCAATAAGCACTTGTGAATGACCTCCTGTAAAGGTCTCTCTACATGCAGGGGAAATGCTTGGCTATGTAACCAGGTTTCTCACACAGCTTCATTTATGACACATTACCAAAAGTTTTATATATTTATTTGACAATGTCACCATAACACATAATACGATGCATATAATTAGCTTCTTGTAAATTTCAGCCTCGGCTATAAAGCTGTTCAATAATAGCTATTTTTTAATTGAAATGAACGTGTACATGTTGCCTCCGTACAACTGAGAAAGCCATTCTACCCCTGTCATGGAAAGTTAATATATATAAGGTCATGGACATGGAAGCAGCAGCATGGTACTGATATGTTAGTGCAGCATGAGGTGTCATGCCTCCTGCTTTCATTACTGATCCATGCTGTGTCCTAGAACACAGCATTGGATCACCTGCAACACCATTGGCCGGCTGCATGACCCATGGGGTCGGGCAAGGCGCAGAGCCGGATTAAGACCATGGGGGGCCCGGGGTACTTTAGACAGTGGGGCCCCTATTGAAGAGAGGGGTGGGGGGCACACCTATTAACGGGGCCTAATGCCCACCATGCGCCCTTGGGCCGGGAGGGCCGACTATAAATGGCCACGGGCCGAGAGGGCCCGACTACATACCCACAGGCCGGGAGGGCCTGACTGTACCTACGGGCCTAGTGCCCGATCCCTGAAGGTCTAGGGAGGAAAGGATGGGGGGGTGAGATCAGCCTCACCTGGTCCGTGTCATCTTCCATCAGGAGCACGGCGTCTTCCGGCCTCTTCAGCGGCCACCGGAGCTCTTCTCCCTCCGTCCGGCTCTTCACTGCTCTTCAGCGCGGCCTCCCTCTTCGGCTCCCGCCCGGTGTCTTCTGCGCTCTTCCGCACGGTCGTCTACTTCGGCTCCCGCCCGGCGTCTGACTTCAGATGCCGGGGGCGGGGCCTATGACGCGGCGAGCACCGATTGGCTCGCCGCGCCATCTTCTGATTGGCCGGCGCCCCGTGAGCCGTGATTGGCGCGCGGACGGCGCCGGGTTTGAACTCCCGCCGCCAGCGCTTCAGATTGGCTGCCAAAACGGCGCCAAGTTTGAAGCGCCGCTGTCCGTCGCCACTTACAGTCTGGTGCAGGGAAACACCTGGTCCCTGCACCGGACACCCGTCGCTTACTGACAGATCACCGCTGTACTCTGCAGGGGACGCAGATCCCCTGCACCCTGCCGCTCTGATGTGCCCTGGAACACAAGGCACATCTCTACAGCACCACAGATTGGATCGGAAGAGAGATCCGATCTGTGGTGTGGCAGGGGGCCCTTTTGGAAAGGGGGGCCCAGGGGTACGTATCCCCGGGACCCCCCCCTTAATCCGGCTCTGGCAAGGCGGCTGTCACAGCGCCTACAAAGATGCCTGGGAATCTCTGTCTTCAGATGGAGAGCCTGGCCTTGGTACTCCCCCAAAACAGAGGCGACACACCTCCATTTTGGAAAACAGCAGCCACAGCCATCCTCTTTCTACCCTTAATGGCAGCAGACTGTCAATCACTGACAGTCTCCAGCCGTGGTGCGTTCACATGCACAGTACAGGTTCGGCAAATTCGCAAAGTACGGAACATTGGAACTTTGCACTATGGGGCTAATTCAGACCTGATCGCTGCTGTGCATTTTCACACAGCGGACGATCAGGTCTGAACTATGCATGCGCAGGTGTCGGCACATGTCAGAGATGCGATCGGCATCTCAGCCCAGCGATCGCCTCTGCCTGATTGACAGGCAGAGGCGTTCACTGAGCGGGAGGGGGTGGACCGGCCACTTTGGGCCACCGTTTTGGGGGCGCGGTCCGGGCAACTTAGGTGACGGGTAGCTCCCCAACAGCGTGCAGGAGCTGCGCTGGTAGGGAGCTACTCTTCAGGTACATAAGCATCGCCGCTGTGCGATGCTTTTGTACCTGTGCGGGGGTGGGGGCAGAGCCAGACATATGGGGTGGATTAGCCCTGTTCTGGGCATCCCCCCGCATGTCTGTGAAAGTAATCGTAGATGTGCTAAATTTAGCACATCTACGATCAAGCAGCACCGTAACTAGGTGTGTGCACAAGGGGCATTGCCCACAGCGCACACCTAGTTAGAGCGCATATTCCCCCTGCGCTCCCACTGCCCATCCGCCAGCGCGTGGTGAGCCAGCCCAGGACTTTCACCCGCGCTGGCTGGTCAGTTGTGACCTCAGAGGCAGAATGGAGGCGTGCAGACAGGGGAGTTAATTAAAACTGCCCCTGAACGATATGGAACGGTGACGAGACCAGCGGCGGGAGAGTAGCTGTAAGGCAGCGGCAGCACTTGTGACGGTGCCTGAGGTGAGGCAGAGTCTGACGGAGCGCAGTGGAGTGGGAGGAAGCTGCCGGAGGGTGTCGGGAGAGGCAGAGCTGCAGCGCGTACATCGCTAAAAGTGACGCTTTTATCAAGCACTGGGGTTCTAATTAAGAGCAGGAATGGGCCAGTAATCCTTCACTGCATCTGGTGCCCAGCCCCAAGAAGGAGTCAGATCAAAGGCAATCAGCAAGAGGCGGAAAAGTGAGCTCACCACCTGCTGTGCCTGAAATAGATTGAAGCCTGCAGAGCTGGACTTGAAGACTGCGGACAGGTCTGTTACATTGTGCCACTTCTCACATAGAGTGATACAAGTGTTAGCCCTTATAGTAATATATAAAGACCTAACCCTCCCATCCTGCAGCCAAACACTCCCCTTAGTGCCCATTTCCTCCCATCCCGCAGCCTAACCCCCTATTGTTTAACCCTAACACTCCCATCCAGCAGCCATACCCTCCCCCCTAGTGTCTAACCCTAACCGTCCCCTTAGTGCCTAACCCTTCCATCTGGCAGCCATACCCTGCCCCTAGTGCCTAACCCTAACCTTCCCATCCTGCAGCCTA
Organism: Pseudophryne corroboree; assembly: GCF_028390025.1. Classification (NCBI taxonomy): domain Eukaryota; kingdom Metazoa; phylum Chordata; class Amphibia; order Anura; family Myobatrachidae; genus Pseudophryne; species Pseudophryne corroboree. The sequence goes on along the minus strand of NC_086448.1, from coordinate 170,162,632 downwards.
GCCTGCCCCCTAGTGCCTAACCTTCCCCCTAAAGCCTAACCCTCCCCTCCCACAGCCTAACACTATACCTCACCCTAGCGTATAGTGTTAGGCTGTGGGAGGGGAGGGTTAGGGTTACTTATTCCTTCCCTTCATAGTCTAACCCTTCCCCTAATGCTTAACCCTACCATTCCGCAGCCTAACCCTACCCCTAGTGCCTAACCTTAACTTTCCCGTCCCACAGCCTAACCCTATCCCTCCCCCTAGTACCTAACCCTTCCGTCCCGCAGCCTATACCCCTAGTGCCTAACCCTCCTGTCCTGCAGTCTAACCCTCCTCCTAGTGTCTAACCCTCCCGTCCCACAGCCTATACCGCTAGTGCCTAACCCTCCTGTCCTGCAGTCTAACCCTCCTCCTAGTGTCTAATCATCCTGTCCCGCAGCCTAACCCTCCCCCTAGTGATTAACCCTAACCCTCCTGCCCTGCAGCCTGTCAATTACCCTCCCCTCCCCCGAAGCCTATCTTTAACCTTCCCCTCCAGTAGCCTAACGTCCTCAAGAGCCTAACCCCTTCCCCTCTCCCTCCCCCAATGTGGCGGAGCGTGTCAATCTATATTCCTGGTCACACAGTGTAGTAGTATCTTTAAAATAGATTAGACACACATCCAGTGCTGTGTATATATGTATGTAGTAGCACTAGAGATGTATTAAGCTATTATAAAGACATTACTACACTATCTTGCACTTTATATAATTGGGGTAGGGGGAGCACCAAGATTCATCTTGCCTCTGGGCAATTGGGATGAAGTTACACCACTGTGTCAATGTGTCTCCTCCACACGGCTTCCGGTGCCACCCTGTCTGCCCTCATCGCAGCGCCGCTGTGCCGGCTGACATGGTCCAGCTGGAGGGGATGGCGGGCTTGAAGGCCTCTCCCAGAGATGCAAGACCAGGCAAGTCAGTGTCTCTGTGCGGAGATAGGGGCACCATGCATGTATACTGTATGTGAGGTTACAGCAGAGCTACAAGTGTGTATACTAAGAGGGCTCTGACAGGGCTCTGATAGGTTTTCAGGATTTCCATGCTTAAGCACAGGTGAATCCGGGGACTGGCTGCTGTAATGTGTAAAAAGGGGAAGCTGTTTGCCGTAATGTATAAAAAGGGGGACGCTGTCTGCCGTAATGTGTAAAAAAGAGAACGCTGTCTGCCGTAATGTGTAAAAAGGGGATGCTGTCTGCCGTAATGTGTAAAAGGGTCTCTACCTGGTGTAGTGGCGCTACTGTGCGGCGTAATTTGAATAATGGAGACTACTATGCACCGTAATATGAATTGGTATTATTTTGTGGCCACACCCCTTCTCCATGAAGCCACGCCTCTATATTTTTCACGTGCGCCTGCGGCGCACACTGCCCGTTTTACATAAGGGGGGGGGGGCGCCGATGCCATTTCTTGCACACAGTGCCAAAATGTCTAGTTACGGCACTGCGATCAAGTCTGAATTTCCGCCCATGTGTCGCACCTCCAACCACATCTAAATCAGCCCAATGATGCAGCAGTATTACATATGAACGTGTAGGATGACTTACCAATCCATGGTAGTGTGCTTGAATTGAACTAAGGACCTAATTCAGATCTGATCGCAGCAGCAAATTTGTTAGCTAATGGGCAAAACCATGGGGGTCATTCAGACCTGTTCGCACGCTGAAATTTCTCACAACCGTGTGAACGGGTCTGAACTGCGCATGCGCGCGGGCAGCAATGCGCAGGCGCTTTGGTTGCCCACAAAGGCCGTCACCACGGAGCAACAGGCCTAAGAATAAGCCGTTCACAGCGGTGAACACAAGAAGATTGACAGGCAGAAGGTGGACCTGGGTGGCAACTCACCGTTTTCGAGGAGTGTCTGTAAAAACGCAGGCATGCCCAGCCATTGAAGAGGAGGGTTCCTGACGTCAGCTCCAAGCCGGATCATCGCAGCGGGTGAGTAAGTCCTGAGCTGTGAAGAGACTGCACAAACTTTTTGTTTGTGCAGCTCTCTGCACAAGCGATTGAAGCCCTGAACAGCCCTAACCCCCTCACCTGTAGGTGGTGATTACCTGGTCGCAGCAGTGCAAAAAACGGCCTGCATGCGAACAGGTCTGAATGACCCCCCATGTGCACTGCAGGGGGGGGCAGATATAACATGTGCAGAGAGAATTAGATTTGGGTGTGGTGTGTTCAAACTGAAATCTAAATTGCAGTGTAAAAATAAAGCGGCCAGTATTTACCCTGCACAGAAACAAAATAACCCACCCAAATCTAGTCCGCCCCACATGTCAGTGCCGCCCCCTCCCCCCCCCCCCCCCCCGCGCAGAAATGCAAAAGCATCACACAGCGGCGATGCTTATGAATTTGTGGAGTAATTCCCGGCCAGCGCAGCTCCTGCGGCTGGCCGGGAGAACCTCTTCACTGCCCGGGTCGCAGCGGCTGCGTGTGACGTCACGCAGCTGCCGCGGCCTGCCCCCCCAAAGGTCCGGATACGCCTGCATTGGCCGGACCACGCCCCCTAAACGGCAGCTTGACGCCGCCATCCAGCCCCCTCCCGCCCAGCGACCGCCTCTGCCTGTCAATCAGGCAGAGGCGATCACTAGGGAACAATGGCCTTCGGCCGTCCAGCATGCGCCGGCGCACTGTGGCGCCGACGCATGCGCAGATCTGACCTGAACTCTATGCTGCGATAAACTGCAGCGAGCGATCGGGTCGGAATGACCCCCAATATCAGGGACCTTTCGGACTATATATTTTGTCAGGGCTGACTGATTTGATAATCAAAGCCAAGTGTTTCTGCTCAGTTTTGCACTGTTTGAGCTATGTTTGGCCAAAAAGCTCATGGCTACGCACTACTGTACAATAAAACAGGACAATCACTCGATTGTCGGCAAATCAGCCCAGTAACTGTATAGTGTCTGTGTAGCTAGCTTTACATATTTTCAAGATGACTGAGCAGCAGCTGAGCTCGCTCTCGTCATTCCAGTATCAGAGAAAGATATATGGTGATCCTAGCCTGAAATTAGCTTACGATATTCATTTTATTGCATGTGTTCTTATTGGTGATTGTTAAAACTGCATTTTATCTAGTACACTATTTAACTCCTTCAGTGTCCTGATATTTCAAGGTAATTTCTTTTTAAAATTATCCTTCACTAAAACAATGGGTGAATCCTTTTTATGAATAATCACCGTGTCAGATAAGCTTGCTGCTACTGTAATTATATTACACATGCTGGAGATGATTATGAGCTAGTAACCTACATATTGCTCTATTTTGCCTTCTTATTTCTTATAATTTGTTAACTAATAAAGGGTAAAGATTAAAGGGCTTGTCCACCTTCTCTTTTTGACATGTCCCCATTTCCTTCCCATGATACCTACAGCTGGGAACTGGTGCAGGTATTACGGGACTGGATATACTGTATCACATACAGTATCTATTCCTCTTCATCATCACCAACAGATCCACTCCTCCCAAGCTGTATTGGCCCTGGGGGCACCAAAGGCTGATACTAAGGAAGGACAAATACCAAAGGAGGAAAACTCCCTATTTGCTCCATTAGGGAGGTGTCTAATTTACAGGAGTTGGTAAAATGTGGCTGTTATGAAGAAGCAACGCTGAAGGCATATGTATTTATAGTGGTCATCCTCTTTATGTCTATAAGTTCACTAGAAACTAGTGACATGTCAAATGCATGTAATTTATAGGATGTATTCTCCCAAATATTGGTTAAACCAATTAAATAGTTGACTCTACCATCTGTAGGTGACAGGTGCACTTTAAAGTGAACGTGGGTATTCTGTATTTACTGCAAATGCTCCTCAGTAGATCCCATGGCTGAGTTTTAATGAATACTTGATAGTGTTATAAGTGGATTGGTGACTACCTTGAGTAAGAAACATGTGGCTTAGCCAGCATGCTGTTGTTGCCACTTGACTGTAGCTCGATGAAAGCTGGCAAGCAGGGCACAAGCTGGGCACGCTTGGAGTTATAGTTGAAGAGATCAAGCAATATAAGTTAGCAAAGTCAAGAAGTACATAATACAACATATTACACTCTGTCAGAGGGCATCCGATCTCTAGGTCAACCACACTTAGGTCAACAGTGTCTAGGTCAACCACTATAGGTCGACAGTAAGTAGGTCAACATCGTTTCTAGGTCGACAGGGACTCTAGGTGGACATGTTCTAGATTGACATGACAAAAGGTCGACATGAGTTTTTTGCTTTTTTTTTACATTTTTTTACCTTTTTAATACTTTACAATCCACGTGGACTACAATTGGGAACAGTAACCTTGCGCGGTGCACTAATTGGGGTTCCCGGTCACTATACGGAGAAAACAACACCAAAAAAAGTGAAAAAACTCATGTCGACCTTTTGTCATGTCGACCTAGTACATGTCGACCTAGAGTCCCTGTCGACCTAGAAACCATGTCGACATACTTACTGTCGACCAATAGTGGTCGACCTAGACACTGTCGACCTAAGTGTGGTCGACCTTGCATACCACTCCCCCAGAGACCAGCAGCTCCACACAGACGTGGCTCCTAAATCAATAAGCTAGTAAAAATAAGATTTTAAACCTACCGGTAAATCTTTTTCTCCTAGTCCGTAGAGGATGCTGGTGACTCCGTAAGGACCATGGGGTATAGACGGGCTCCGCAGGAGACATGGGCACGCTAAAGACTTTAGATGGGTGTGCACTGGCTCCTCCCTCTATGCCCCTCCTCCAGACCTCAGTTAAAGAACTGTGCCCAGAGGAGACGGACAGTACGAGGAAAGGATTTTTGTGAATCTAAGGGCAAGATACATACCAGCCCACACCATCCACACCGTACAACATGGAATATACGAAACCAGTTAACAGTATGAACAAAACAGCATCAGCCAAAGACTGATCTAAACTGTAACATAACCCTTATGTAAGCAACAACTATATACAAGCCTTGCAGAAATTAGTCCGCACTGGGACGGGCACCCAGCATCCTCTACGGACTAGGAGAAAAAGATTTACCGGTAGGTTTAAAATCTTATTTTCTCTTACGTCCTAGAGGATGCTGGGGACTCCGTAAGGACCATGGGGATTATACCAAAGCTCCAGACCGGGCGGGAGAGTGCGGATGACTCTGCATGCACCGATTGAGCAAACATGAGGTCCTCCTCAGCCAGGGTATCAAACGTGTAGAATTTTGCAAAAGTGTTTGAACCCGACCAAGTAGCTGCTCGGCAAAGCTGTAAAGCCGATACGCCTCGGGCAGCCGCCCAAGAAGAGCCCACCTTCCTAGTGGAATGGGCCTTTACCGAATTAGGTAACGGCAATCCAGCCGTAGAATGAGCCTGCTGAATCGTGTTACAGATCCAGCGAGCAATAGTCTGCTTAGTAGCAGGAGCGCCAACTTTGTTGGCCGCATACAGGACAAACTTTGCCTCAGTTTTCCGAACTCAAGCCATCCTGGCTACATAAATTTTTAAGGCCCTGACTACATCAAGGGACTTGGAATCCTCCAAGTCACTCGTAGCCACAGGCACCACAATAGGTTGGTTCATATGAAACGACGAAACCACCTTTGGTAGAAATTGAGGACGAGTTCTCAACTCTGCTCGATCCACATGGAAAATCAGATAGGGGCTCTTGTGAGACAAAGCCGCCAATTCGGACACCCGCCTTGCAGATGCCAAGGCCAGCAACATGACCACTTTCCAAGTGAGAAATTTTAAATCAACCGTTTGAAGAGGTTCAAACCAGTGTGATTTAAGGAAATGTAAAACCACGTTAAGGTCCCATGGGGGCATAAAAGGTGGCTGGATGTGCAGCACTCTTTTTACAAAAGTCTGGACTTCTGGGAGAGAAGCCAATTCCTTCTTTCCTTCTGAAAGAATATTGATAGGGCCGAAATCTGCACCTTAATGGAGCCTAACTTTAGGCCCATATCCACTCCTGTCTGTAGAAAGTGGAGAAAACGGCCCAGGTGAAAAACTTCCATAGGAGCATTCTTGGCTTCACACCAAGATACATATCTCCTCCAGATACGGTGATAATGCTTCGCCGTCACCTCCTTCCTAGCTTTTATCAGAGTAGGGATGACTTCCCCCAGAATACCTTTCCTAGCTAGGATTTGGTGTTCAACCGCGGTAAGTCTTGGAACACGCTGGGCCCCTGCTGCAACAGGTCCTCCCTGGGAGGAAGAGGCCACGGATCTTCTGTGAGCATTTCCTGAAGATCTGAATACTAGGCCTTTCGAGGCCAATCCGGAATAATGAGTATTGTCTGTACTCTTTTTCTTCTTATGATTCTCAATATTTTTGAGATGAGCGGCAAAGGAGGGAACACATAGACCGACTGAAACACCCATGGTGTCACCAGGGCGTCCACCGCTACTGCCTGAGGATCCCTTGACCTGGAACAATACATCCGAAGCTTCTAGTTGAGGCGTGATGCCGTCATGTCTATTTGAGGAAGGCCCCAACGACTTGTTATCTCTGCAAAAACTTCTTGATGAAGACCCCACTCTCCCGGATGGAGATCGTGTCTGCTGAGGAAGTCTGCTTCCCAGTTGTCCACTCCCGGAATGAAGACTGCTGACCAAGCGCTTACGTGATTTTCCGCCCCGCGAAGAATCCTGGTGGCTTCCGTCATTGCCACTCTGCTCCTTGTCCCGCCCTGGCGGTTTACATGAGCCACTGCTGTGACGTTGTCTGATTGAATCAGAATGGGTAGGTCGCGAAGAAGATTCTCCGCTTGTCGTAGGCCGTTGTATATGGCCCTTAATTCCAGCACGTTGATGTGTAGACAAGCCTCCTGGCTTGACCATAGTCCCTGAAAATTTCTTCCTTGGGTGACTGCTCCCCATCCTCGGAGGCTCGTGTCCGTGGTCACTAGAACCCAGTTTTGAATGCCGAACCTGCGACCCTCTAGAACAGAGGTTCTCAAACTCGGTCCTCAGGACCCCACACAGTGCATGTTTTGCAGGTAACCCAGCAGGTGCACAGGTGTATTAATTACTCACTGACACATTGTAAAAGGTCCACAGATGGAGCTAAATATTTCACTTGTGATTTTGTGAGGAGACCTGCAAAACATGCACTGTGTGGGGTCCTGGGGACTGAGTTTGAGAACCTATGCTCTAGAACACAGGTTCTCAAACTCGGTCCTCAGGACCCCACACGGTTCATGTTTTGCAGGTCACCTGTATATTTTTAAAATGTGACAGTTGGTGATACACAGTGCAGCTTGCTGGGTGACATGGAAAACGTGAACTGTGTGGGGTCCTGAGGACCGAGTTTGAGATCCACTGCTCTAGAAGGTGAGCACTCTGAAGCCACCACAGGAGAGACACCCTGGCCCTGGAGGACAGGCTTATTTTCTGATGTATTTGTAGATGGGACCCCGATCACTTGTCCAGAAGGTCCCACTGAAACGTCCTCGCATGAAACCTGTCGAAGGGGATGGCCTCGTAGGCCGCCACCATTTTTCCCAGTACTCGAGTGCATTGATGAACTGACACTCTTTTTGGTTTTAGCAGGTCTCTGACCATGTTCTGGAGTTCCTGGGCTTTTTCCGTTGGGAGAAAAACCCTCTTTTTTTCCGTGTCCAGAATCATGCCTAAAAATGATAGCCGAGTCGTTGGAATCAACTGCGACTTTGGTAGATTTAGGATCCAGCCGTGTTGCTGCAGCACTCTCAGGGAGAGTGACACGCTTTTCAGCAATTGATCTCTCGATCTCGCTTTTATCAGATCGTCCAAGTATGGGATAATTGTGACTCCTTGCCTGCGCAACAGCACCATCATTTCCGCCATTACCTTGGTGAAAATCCTCGGGGCCGTGGAAAGCCCAAACGGCAACGTCTGAAACTGGTAATGACAGTCCTGTACAGCGAATCTCAGGTACGCCTGATGAGGGGGATAAATGGGGACATGAAGGTATGCATCCTTTATGTCTAGTGATACCATAAAATCCCCCCCTTCCAGGCTGGAGATCACTGCCCGGAGAGATTCCATTTTGAATTTGAACTTTTTCAAATACAGGTTCAGGGATTTTAGATTCAGAATGGGTCTGACCGAGCCATCCGGCTTCGGGACCACAAAAGGGTTGAATAGTACCCTTGCCCCTGTTGCATAAGGGGAACTTTGATAATCACTTGCTGTTCACACAGCTTTTGTATGGCAGCTGAAACTATTTCCCTCTCTGGGGGAGAAGCTGGCAAAGCCGATTTGAAAAATCGGCGAGGAGGCACTTCTTCGAATTCCAGTTTGTATCCTTGGGATACAATTTTGATCGCCCAAGGATCCAAATCCGACCAAAAAGACCTGGTTGAAGAGTCGAAGACGTGCCCCCACCGAAGCGGACTCCCTCAGTGGAGCCCCAGCGTCATGTGATGGATTTTGTAGAAGCCGGGGAGGACTTTTGTTCCTGGGAACTAGCCGTAGCAGGCGTTCTTTTCCCTCTACCCTTACCTCTGGCGAGGAAGGAAGAGCCCCGACCCCTTCTGGACTTATGCGACCGAAAGGACTGCATCTGATATTGAGGTGTTTTCTTTTGCTGTGGGGGAACATAAGGCAAAAAAGAAGACTTACCCGCGGTAGCTGTGGAAACCAGGACCGCAAGGCCCTCCCCAAATAAAACCTCATCCTTGTAAGGTAAAGTTTCCATATGTCTCTTTGAATCGGCATCACCCGTCCATTGGCGGGTCCACAGGGACCGTCTAGCAGAAATTGCCATGGCATTGGCTCTTGAACCCAACAGCCCAATGTCTCTCGCAGTCTCTCTCATATACAACGCTGCATCATTAATGTGACCCAAGGTCAATAAAATGCTATCCTTATCTAGGGTGTCAATGTCAGATGACAAGTTATCTGCCCATGCTGCAATTGCGCTACCCACCCATGCCGACGCTACTGCCGGTCTGAGCAAGGCACCCGTATGTGTATAGATCGATTTTAAGGTAGTTTCCTGTCTGCGATCAGCAGGATCCTTGAGGGCTGCCGTGTCCGGAGACGGTAGCGCCACCTTTTTGGACAAGCGCGTCAAAGCCTTGTCCACTGTGGGTGAGGATTACCACCGTAACCTGTCCTGTGAGGGGAAAGGATATGCCATAATAATTCTCTTGGGAATCTGCAGTTTCTTGTCTGGAGTTTCCCAAGCTTTTTCAAATAAGGCGTTCAGCTCCCTCAGGTTTCTTTTCCTTAAACATGCAGATCCTCGTGTCAGGGACAGAGGGGTCTTCTGTGATATGTAAAACATCCTTTATTGCAATAATCATATAATGGATACTCTTGGCCACCCGTGGGTGTAACCTCGCATCATCATAGTCGACACTGGAGTCAGAATCCGTGTCGGTATCAGTGTCTGCTACCTGGGAAAGGGGACGTTTATGAGACCCCGAAGGGCCTTGTGCCACAGTCAAAGCCATGGATTGACTCCCTGCTATTTCCCTGGACTCTGTTTTGTCCAATCTTTTAAGTAATAAAGTCACATTTGCATTTAAAACATTCCACATATCCAACCAATCAGGTGTCGGCGGTGCCGACGGAGACACCACAATCATCTGCTCTGCCTCCTCCCTAGACGAGCCTTCCGCTTCACACATGCCGACACACACGTACTGACACCCCCACACACACTGGGCTATACAAATCTGGGGACAGCCCCCCAATAAGGCCCTTTGGAGAGACAGAGAGAGAGAATGCCAGCACACACCCAGCGCCACTGGACACTGGAACAAAATCCCAGTTCTGTACAGCGCTTTTATAGATAGATAATACACTTACTGCGCCAATTAAATGTGCCCCCACCCCCCTCGTTTTTGCCCTCTGTACTTGCTCAGCAGGGGAGAGTCCGGGGAGCAGCTTCTCTGCAGCGTGCTGTGGAGAAAATGGCGCTGGTTAGTGCTGGAGGATCAAGCTCCGCCCCCTCGACGGCGGGCTTCGGTCCCGCTCAAATTCTTTATATTGGCGGGGGTTTTCTAATATACTGCCTCCGCAGTATCTAACATGCTAGCCAGTGTCCCTTGAGGTTATTATTGCTGCCCAGGGCGCCCCCCCCCCTGCGCCCTGCACCCTTACAGTGCCTTCTGTGTGTGTGAGTGTGGGAGCAATGGCACGCAGTGTTACCGCTGCGCGGTACCTCAGTGAAGATCTGAAGTCTTCTGCCGCCTGTGAAGTCTTCTTTCTTCTTATACTCACCTGGCTTCTATCTTCCGGCTCTGTGAGGAGGACGGCGGCGCGGCTCCGGGACGAACAGCGAGGACGACACCTGTGTTCCGACCCTCTGGAGCTAATGGTGTCCAGTAGCCTAAGAAGCAGAGCCTATCAGTTAAGTAGGTCTGCTTCTCTCCCCTCAGTCCCACGATGCAGGGAGCCTATTGCCAGCAGTGCTCCCTGAAAATAAAAAACCTAACAAAAGTCTTTTCAGAGAAACTCAGTAGAGCTCCCCTGCAGTGCATCCAGTCTCCTCTGGGCACATGATCTAACTGAGGTCTGGAGGAGGGGCATAGAGGGAGGAGCCAGTGCACACCCATCTAAAGTCTTTAGAGTGCCCATATCTCCTGCGGAGCCCGTCTATACCCCATGGTCCTTACGGAGTCCCCATCATCCTCTTGGACGTAAGAGAAAAGTAACCCTTATCCATGTTTGTACATAAAACATTTAAGGCAGAATAAGCCAACAACAATGCCTGAGAGACGGAATACATTTATATATGATCATGTTCACAAACGGATGCGAAAACAAGACAACCTAATATATTGTGCCCAGCAGTGACATCACAATACTGTCTAGGAGATCACATTACATTTACCTGTATAGCTGTCTCCGTGTAGGGGAGTCTTCCGTGCTAAGGAAATAGCTACAAGAAATGAGAAACACCGATTATTAATGGAATACATAATATATGTCTCACATAAAAGATACAAGGTACTGTGCACAAAGGAAAAAAAAAAAGAATGAAATCCAAAATGCTGAAGGGGAAACTGGTAGCTCTGAACCACTTTCAAATACTCCCTTAGATCTAAATGATTAATCCAGTTCTATAGAAAAAACAATCACCATGTTTCATCTAATTAACCTCTACAAAAAGATGATTATTTAATGTAACATAAAAATTTGTTTTTCTCTCTCTTGGGGAGGTGTATCAAACCTTTGACCAATCAGCTTCTGCCATTTTATAGACTGTGCTAGAAAGATGATAGCTAGAAGCTGATTAGTTGCTGTGTGCAATTTCTCCATTTTATCACTCTCCAGGGTTTAATACATTTGCCCCTCAGTCAGTGGCATCATAAGGGGAAGGGGTGTCACTCTCGGAGGGGATGACACCAAAATGCCGGCTAATCCAGAGTGACAGGAGCTGGGTACTGCAGCATGAAATTCTCCTGCAGCACCCACTTCCTGTTATAGAGGAGGAGCTGACACTGCAGGCACTGGTCTCTGGGGGCAGACTCTCCAGGGATAATGTGCTGCCCCCTGAGTGATGTCACCAAGATTCCTGCTGAGGCCACGCCCCTTTAATTTAGGCCATACCCCTTTTGGCTACGTGTGGGGTGTATCACAGTGTGCACTGGTTGTCACCAAATCTGCCTTCAGTAACTCTCTGGGGGAGATGTACCAAGCCATGGGGGTAGATTTACTACAGCTTCTAAAAATTAAGGGGCAGATGTACGAAACCCGGGAGAGTGATAAAGTGGAGATAAATAAACTACCAACCAACCAGCTCCCAACTGTCATTTTTCAAACACATGGGGTCTATGTACTAAGCCTTGGAGAGAGATAAAGTGGACGGAAATAAACTATCAACCAATCAGCTCCTGTCATTTGTCAAACACATTCAGTAACATGGCAGTTAGAGGCTGACTGGCTGGAACTTTATCCCTCTCCCCCTTATCTCTCCCCAGTACTTAGCACATCTCCCACCATAAGTGGTGGTGTTGCCCATGACAACCAACAGGATTCTATAATTTATCTTTTGTATCTAGAATCTGATTGGTTACTATTGGCAACACCACCACGTTTCATTTTTAGAAGCTTTAGTAAATCAACCCCCTGGAGAGAGATAAAGTGCAGAAATGGAAAAGTTTCTAAATCCTGGTACACACCTGCAGTAATATTCTGCAGATCTGATAAGCCTGTGACCCGACAGAGCTATTGGATGTTTAAAAGAAAGCGCTGTGAATACTTTTTAAATGGTGATGGTAATAAGTGAGATGGTGTATAAAAATGTGCATGAAAGATTTGTATATATAAGCGGTACCTGTAAAAAAGAAAGGTTTGTTAATGGTAAAATGTTTACACTCCTTTGAGTGAATATGGTGAGGAGGTAGCCCGCAACACTTTATTTTCCTGAGTTAGGTTGTTTCCTACCTTTCCCTATGCTGTTAGGAGAGCTGCAGAGAGCGCTGAAAGCCGCTGTGAGCACTGCGGCTCTCGCGATGGTCCTCTGCGGCTGTTGGTGTTTAGCGGGGCTGGCAGCACTTGTGTGTCTTGCTGTGTCCTGGGCTGCCAGCGCTTACGTGACCCGCTATGTCCTGCGAGCTGTGAGCCGGCGTGATGTAGATCCCGGCTCCTGGTGCGGCAAGCGTAGTGTGGATCCCGGCTTTAGGTGCAGCAGATGTGTATGCTGCTCGTGTTGCGGCCGATGTTCAGGCCGTGCAAGGGGCTTCCTCCTTGAAGTGTTAATGTTCTCCAACGCGTTTCATGCAATTTGGTGCACTTTTTCGAGGAGTAAATGAATTAAAAGTTCTGTTTATTTGATTTTATTTATATTAAAAAACCGGAACTTCCGGGTGGAAATTACATCATCTTTTGGTGGGAACCATGTGTTTAGTTTCACACTGGAGATACCCCTAGCTTCTCCTATGGCAGTCTAGAGTCAGGGATTGCTGACTCTAGACTGCTCACAGCGGCTTTCAGCGCTCTCAGCAGCTCTCCTAACAGCATAGGGAAAGGTAGGAAACAACCTAACTCAGGAAAATAAAGTGTTGCGGGCTACCTCCTCACCATATTCACTCAAAGGAGTGTAAACATTTTACCATTAACAAACCTTTCTTTTTTACAGGTACCGCTTATATATACAAATCTTTCATGCACATTTTTATACACCATCTCACTTATTACCATCACCATTTAAAAAGTATTCACAGCGCTTTCTTTTAAACATCCAATCAGTAACCTCTAAGAAAGCAGCTCAATTCACTAGCGCAGTCAATTAAAATACATCCATCCGACAGAGCTATTATTGGTCCGATGTGCACCCGTACAAAGTAAGAAATGTTTAACGCGTTTCGTGATGTTTTCAATGGGAATTGGAAGGTTGGGAAATTAGATTATCAAGCAGGACATCGAGTCCCAACCTCCTGATCCGACCGACGCAGGAGCTTTTGAAGTGGTTTATAGGCTAGCGCTCCTGCATGCAAACTATACAATTATCGGACTGGTCATTCAATTGTCAGCTGATCGGTCCAATAATTGACAGTGTGTACCCAGTTTACCTGTCATGTGTCTAGCACAGTCTTAAAAATGACAGATGCTTATTACCTGCTATGGGCTATTTTATCTCTCTCCAAGGCTTGATACGTCTCCCCTGTTTCTCTTCCTCTCACAAATTTTAAGTATTTTTGCTGATGACTAGTCTCAAGTGATTATTATACTAATTTCCCGTTTCTTTCACATATATTTCAAGACATATGAATCATGTCCTATTTTATGATGCAGAATAATTGGAGGTGTTACATGATAAATTGCCAAGTGCCTGTAGATGTTTCATCAATCCCGTGAGTTTGTTCTCACTTTACAAATCGTTCCCTTTGTCAAGTTAACAAAATGCATCTTGCTTTTAATCTTAAAATTGTTTATTTTTTTTATAGAGATTTTCTATTTCATTTTACGCTCTGCAACAGCCACTCTCCGTTTCCTCCCGGAAAGGCACAAGGAGCAGCGACTGATGAAATGGTTCAGTCTTTTATTGAAACCTTTGTGAATTCTAAGTGATTTTCAGAACCAGAAGTCAAGGATCTGTGACCTAACACACACAAAGCAGCGTCTCTGTATCTCATCTGGAAACCTAGCTAGGGCACATATATTTGTCACTGTGTTTCAATGAGGCTGGAATGGCAGAATCTGCAACAGCAGATGGGGCAATGCGTGCTCTCAGTATAAGGAGCATTTTTATCAATTATCAGGTTTTACACCTGATAACTGTAATTTCTTATTACAGCTATTTGTGGCATTAAGAAATTAAACACCGCCCGAATGCATCAATATATACATCAAAGCCCATCCCTGCAATGTGCTCTAATAGTGACCGCATCAGTGGTCTATTCACTCATCTATAGGGACTCCTGTGTATGCGCGGTCTACTGACTACACGTTCGGTGGCCGTTGCCGGAAAGAGCCCCCACCTGGTAATTATTGCGAAATGTAGTCTATATGCTGAATTTAAGGTGTCAGAAGGTGGGAAATGCATTTAATAATTTCTAGAAGTAAAAGTGCCAAGGTATGCTATATGTACAGTATACACATCTCATGAATTAAGCCCAGTACCCACGGGCCGATGCAGGAGAGATGTGTGCTGAGCGAACCGCTCAGCACACATCTCTCCTGCCGCTCAGCACAGGCCAATCTAGCAGCAGCGATAGCGATGTGCGGGGCCGCGCATCGCTATCGCCGAGGGGGCTACACACGGAGCGATCATGCCGATATTCTAAGCAATCTAGTCAGATTGCTTAGAATATCGCTCCGTGAGTACCCCCCTTAACAGTATACTCTAAAAACGTCTTGTCATGACCAGGGTTATTCCCGAGTCTGAGCTGGATATGCTGCGGTGTGAAGGGTGTGGTATGGAAGTACTGGTCGACAGTAACTAGGTAGACAGGGGTTCAAGGTCGACAGGGTTTCTAGGTCGACATGTTTTAGGTCAACAGGTCAAAAGAGCGACATGAGTTTTTTTAATTTTTTGGGGTGTCGTTTTCTCCGTACAGTGACCTTGAACCCCAATTAGCGCACCGTGTCTCCTTGCATGGCTCGCTTCACTCGCCATGCTTCAGGCAGGTTACTATTGCCAATCGTAGTTCACATGGATTGTTAAGTATGAAAAAAAAAGAAAAAAGAAAAAATTGTGAAAAACTCATGCCGACCTTTTGTCATGTCGACCTAGAGACCCTGTCTACATAGAAACCCTGTCTACCAATAGTGGTCGACCTAGACATTGTCGACCTAAGTGTGGTCGACCTAGAGACCGGATACCGGTGTGAAAGGAGGGACCCCCGTTACTTGACTTATGTGTAAAAGGTGCTCCTTTCTCATGAGTCATCTTCATGAGCCTGTAATGTACATTTTTAATGACTCTCAGATTTGCAGGGAAGACACAGGTGCAGTGTGAAAGGCAACAATCTGGTAATAACCTGGGTCCAACATGCTCTGTGAAAGGGGTTTCATAAGGTGTAATACGGGTTGAAACCATATTCATTAACTTGGCTCAGACCCAGGATTTAGGGGGGCATGTACAAAGCAGTGATAAAAATGGAGAAGTGAGCCAGTGGAGAAATTTCCCATGGCATCCAATCAGCTGCTCTGTTTGCTTTTATAGTATGCAAATTATAAATGTTACGTCAATGCTGATTGGTTGCCATGGGCAACCTCTCCACTGGCTCACTTCTCCACTTTTATCACTGCTTAGTACATCTCCCCCTTAGATATGAAAGGGCTATAAGACAGACAAGTGGAGCTGTTGCCTATAGCAGCTTCTATCATTTTCTAGAATGAAATGGAGAAAGTAAAGCTAAACACTGATTAGTTGCTATGGGCAACATCTCCACTCATCTGTTTTAGAAGCTTTAGTACTATAAATCTAGCCCTTAAGGAAAGATGTATCAAACCTTTGAGAGAGATAAAGTGGAGACTTTGCCCATAGTGACCAATCAGCTGCCATCTATCATTTATCTAGCACAGTCTATAAAATGACAGATAGAAGCCTATTGGTTGCTGTGGGCAAATTCTCCACAATATCTCTCTCAAACGTTTGATACATCTCCCCCATAGTAAGCTACTTATGGCTTTTCCCTATAGGACTATTCATGTCTGGAATTTCTTATAAGATATTAATATAGTTTTAGTATAACATTGTCTGAATTGCGTTGACATATAATAATAGCTGTGGCAGTACTCTAGTCTTGTTCTCCTAAACAACAATACATCACAGTAGGCATTGCATACAGGGATACAGCCTGTGGCACTCCAGCTGTGAAGATACACCTTACCAAACTGCTGGTATCTATACGTTCCTTACAGGTGGATGACCACAGGCTTCCTGCCTAGGAAATAAGGGGCACCGTAAGAGGCACCTGCTTTACACTACATTTACTTACATTTTCTGATTTTTTTCATCATATGCCAGAATCTCTGTGACGTCCCAATCTCCTGATGTAATAGACTGTAAGTTGTCATTACTGTTGTTAGCCTGCCATACAATAAAGCAAATGACAAAATGTGAAGTATGAATGCTGTCACGACATCTTCTGTATGCTATTATATATTATAATGTTATTGCGCACAGCAGTAAAGTAAGTAACATTTCATATGGTATATACATGATACACAAAGGCCCTGCAGAGATGAATGGATGCCTAGTATTTATAGAGTGAGTTGTAAACAATAGTACATAAAAGCTTTCTCAAGTTTTCTCATCATAGCAGCATTATTCTGTCCCAGGCTTCCATGCGAAGTAGAGCCAGTGAACACACGTGTCCAGTAGATCTAGACATGTATGTAAAGGCATTCCTACATTTAAACAGGATTTATGCTTAGGATAGGATTCTGGGAACTCTGGGTTTGTAGCGTTTTCCATTAGTTGCTACAGCTCATAGGTTAAGAGTATAGAACTATGGACTTATACCACACCACCCCTACCACCACCGCCATAGATAAAAAAAAAAAAAAAGTGACATTATTTAAATCAAGTAAATATTTTCTACTTTTAAGTTCATCAAACCTGTTTAAAAGTGATAAAAAATCGAAACTGAAAATGTAATTACATAAAAGTAATCTAGACTTATCTATTGTCCTGGCCTAGGCAGGAGCGTCAGTGTACAGAAGCCACAGGGATACATGTCGTATTGCTGGACCTCAGGTAATGTATTATGGGGCTGGGTAAAGCTCATTTACTTATTTAGGGTTTGTGGCTGTAATACATGGCACATCAGTAGACATAGGGTCTGTTTCTGAGTAGCACATAAGTCTGAATGTGGCCGCATTTATGCAGCTAGTGAGTTTCACAACCAGCGCATGTACCAGAGAGTACATACTCATCTCTGTATATCGCCGGGTGATTCTAAATAGGGCATATCTTCAATGTTTCTCTCCATCCATGAAATGGGCGATTTTGTGTGTCAATTGGCGCAACTGGTGGTACGTACATGAGCATGGGAGTGTAGCCCATGTGTAGCCAGAAATAATACATATTCTGCTTTGGCATTGTGCCGGAGTCTACTGCGCATGCGTAGGTCTCTGAAAACACGGCACCCACCATGTTCCAGAGACTAATCACTACTGCACTTGCACAGTGGCCATTTTGGTGGTGATTTTTGCTGAGACTACAGCGCCTGATGCAAGGCTCCGGAAAGGTAAGTAATAAAACATGGGTGCAGTATGTGCAGTGTGGGCCCCCTTTGACCCTTCACATTCAGAATGGGGCCGCATTCGGACCTGTGTTCAAATCATAATCAGGCCTGGAATGCTTAGGACGAGTTGGCAATGGTAGTATAAAAACTTCCTAAGTTTTGTCATCATAGTGCAGAGGTTCTCAAATGGTGTCCTCAATGCACCCTACTGGTCCAGGTTTTGTTTATCCATGCTTGGCCACAGGTGACTTAATTAGCACCTCAGTCAGTTTGATTTAACTATCTATACTGAGCCATGGATATACCTAGAACCTGGACTGTTGGGGTGCCTTGAGGCCCGTCATAGCAGCATTATTTTGTGTAACACTTCCATGCAATGTAGAACCAATGAACGTACACATGTGGTGCTAGAAATGGACGCAAAAACATATCGGGGGTAAAAAAAGATAAATTATTTTAATCATGTATTAATTCCCATTTCAAAGAACCATAAAAGTGGTTAAAAAATGTAATATGATACTTTAACTTACATACAACCCTTCAAAAAAGTGATATATCTGGGATCCAGGCCTAGGCAGAAGCAAGCGGAGCAGTGGTGGGTGTGCCGCAGTTATAGGGGAAACACAAGGGATTGCTGGCTCTCAAGTAAGTAACCTAATGTGACTTTTATACTCAAATATCATTTAATTACCTAGTTTTTGTGGCTGTGATACCAGATACATAACTACACATAAAAAAAAATCAAAGAATAAATCACTACTGGTGCTGGGGGATCCGGTCAGGATCTCGGCATTCGGGATCTCAGCAGTAAGAATCCCAATGCCAGAATCCCGACACTGCTTGGAATGCGAATGCCGGGATCCCGACATGGATCGCAATCCCAACCGCCGGGATCCCGAAAGAAGGGTTGTTGGGGCTGCACAGAGGTAATACCATCCCAGCGCTGGGTATAGTAGACAACTGCAGTTTTGATGCAATCTGATGGTACTCCAAAAAGTGGAAACAAAGAAAAAAGTAAAAATACAATGCAAACAGCGCTGACATAAATACACATAACCCACACTCAGCAAGATATGCCCAGCTCCTGCCAATGTTGTGTAAGCCCTCGTACCTGTGAGGAAGAAACAGCAATGTGATGAAACTTCCCGCGACCTAACTGTGGAATTGCTCTCACAAAGAAGAACTTTCTGCCATCCTTTGAGAAGATCGGCTGCTCATTCTGGAATACAGACAAGATAGACGAGTTAGCATTAATGAAACCAAAATCAATAGTCTTAATGGTTGAGCTAAGCACTTGAAGCCGGAGGAGAATGAAAAACAAATGTACATTGTTAACTGTTATTTCCGATATGGAATTCTCATTCCTTGCAGCAAAATAACTGCACAGCAAAAGCAGCCATAATGACCCTTTTAAATTAGGTATCTTTTTAATTTGATCCTATTGAAGCATATGAGTTTTATTAGTGGACATTATTTTATAAGTGCGTTTTTCTAATCATTTAATACAATGGTAGAAAAGAACAAAAAGCTATTTCGTTAAAATTAGGAAACTCAAAACTTAGACGATATTTGTTAAAAACTAAACTGAGTAAAATATTAACTGAATGACAGCATTGCCAGATTAAGGGGGGGCTGCAGGAGATACTGTCCCCGGGCCCCCCTCTGTCAGGGCCCCCCCCCAGCTGGAGCACACCGACATCACTAGCTCTGTCTCATGTGCAGCAGTACTCCTCCTGAGTCCTGTCTCAGTGTGTAATTAGTGCAGAGGCAGCAGCTATTCCTGCATGTGACAAGATAAATTATATGTAGATTTTATTCTATGTGTATTTTAAGTTTGTTTAAGTTGTCTTTGTTCCACTACAAGAAAACTTTATAAAATAGTTGTTTCTGAATTAGGTGGAACTATAAACAGTACCCAGGCATTATTAAACGATTAGTTTAAATCTAATATACACCATCTGCTTAAATTTAAATTAATACACACAACCCATACCTCCCAACATGACCCATTCCAGGAGGGACAAAATGCTTTCTTCCTGGACTTCCCTCTTAATTTTTGATTGGAACCACCTGTGTTGAAACACCTTTCTTATCAGTTAAATAGTTCAACACAGGTGACACCGATCATAATATTAAGAGGAAAGTCCAGGTAGAGAGCATTTTGTCCCTCCTGGAATGGGTCATGTTGGGAGGTGTGTACAATCTAATACTCCCCCCCCATTTTAAGTGCCCCAGGCCCCCCTAAGGCTTAATCCGGCCCTGAATTACAGTACTGTAGGTAACATCTGATATCTAGCACATGTTTATCGCAGTGACAATAACGTGACTTGTCATGTCCTGTCAGACAGTCGGTGATGCTGACAATGGTGGCTGGTATAAGAACGGCTGATTTTTGTAGACAGTCACATATAGGGAGGAATGTAATAGGGTGTGAGAATCAGGACGTGAGAGACTTTGGGGGTCATTCAGGTCTGATCGCTGCTGTGCATTTTCGCATAGCGAGCGTTCAAGTCCACACTGCGCATGCGCAGGCGCGTCGGACAGCTACAATTGGCATCACCGGTCAGCGAGGTGATTAACAGGAAGAGGCCATTTGTGGGTGGCAACTGACCATTTACAGGGAGTGTCTGGAAAAACGCAGGCATGCCCAAGCGTTTGGAGGGAGGGTGTCTGACGTCAGCTCCGTCCCCGATCTGCAGGATTCAATTATACTGGATGAGTAAGTCCTGGGCTGCGCAGAGACAGCACAAACTGATTATTGGCAGCTCTGCTAACACATAGAAATGCACACTTACACAGCGAAAATACACTCCCCCTGTAGGCAGCGACTATCTGAGCGCAGGACAGCAAAAAATGCAGCCCAGTGATCAGATCTGAATTGCCCCCTTTGTGAGAGTTCTCCTGTTTTTTTAAATTGGCAATCATTTACGTGGCAAAATCAACCTGGTGTTGCCATGTAAATGATTGCCACTTTTAAAAAAAACAGGGGAACTCACGAAATCTTTCACTTCCTGATTCTCACACCGTGTTACATTCCCCCCATAGAGTTAGTTGTGGGGCACAGGGACAACTGCCTATCCCCTGAACTTGAACAATGCAGACTCTGTCTGTGGCAAGCCAACCTGCTGTGGCAACACTACTGGGCTGCAGAATGGGGACTTTATGATTAATTATTGTAAATAAGCCAAACTTTTCAGTAGGCCAAACTTTTCAGTAGAAAAGACTTCTGGGAAAAAGCAGTTACATAACATGTCAGCCTTATATGTATGTAATCTCCAAAAAGTACCTCAACTCATTTGGTCAGTGTGTAATTTATGTATATTAAGTTTCCATATAGTGACCTTTGAATCTTGTACTGTGTTTCATATATAGAGGCAAGTCTCACACTTGTATATTGTTAAAGTTTCTACTGTAGTTAGCTTTTTCTTTAATTTTTATTTTGTTTTTAACATTCTGCTACAGTTAGTACATTCAAATCTTGTTTTGTATCCATTCTAACTTGCTGCAGGATGTTCTAGCCTTGTGATTCTTCTTGTGCACTGATCACCTACAGGTTGCTCTAGCCCTCCCTGCCCTCTTATTTATTTATTAATAGTTTCTTATATAGCGCACCATATTCTGATGTTCTTTACAATTGGAAAAAACAGTAACAGAACAAAACTGGGTAGTAATAGACAGTGATAGAGGTAGGAAGTCCCTGCTCACAAACTTACAACCTATAGGGAAATAGGCATTGATACAGAAGAATAGGAGCTGCCTGTTGCATATTGGTCCAGCCAGATTGCAAAGGTTCCCTTCAAATTGAAAAAGAAAAAGGCAAACACAGTAGGTGCCCACACCGCTGTGAAATGTGCCTAAATATGGATCTTTCTGAAAATATTTATTATTATAATAAGATATAACTATACAAAGCAACAATATTAATAGCCAGACTTTTCCCTCTAAATTAAGTTGTTATTTATATTTTAGTTCTCCCTTTCAGTTTTTTTTTTTAAAAAAGAGAAGCTTTCATAAAAGATGAAAGTCATTATGTGCAGATTACATTTTCCTTGGATTAATGTAATGTAATTTGAAGAAGGAGAGACAATAGTTCCTCGTATCATTTCACTGTGCCAGATTAATCCATAATAACTTTGCATGACAGACACTAATTGAAACTATAACTTTCTAGTGTAGATTTTAAACATCCTTGATGTAGTGTAAAGTGGTATTAGAGCTGGGCAAAGTTCCATGTTGTTTCAACTGTATTTTGAAATCTGAGATACTTTGTTAATCAATTACAAGTAGTAGCTGCTTCTGTTCCCCCAACCCTCCCCCCCTTCCCAATCCATGCAAAAATAAGAAAATCTGTAATGACATATAAGCATTTACAGGTGTAAGATATTTGATCATGAAGCTAATTATCCAGAAAGTTCAGAGTAAGAAAATAATAATTAATAACTTGTTGTTTGGTGAGAATTTCCTACAGGTAGAATAGATCACCAAGGGCATCAGTTAAAAAAAAAAAAAAACAATACAAAAAAACATGCTCCTTGAAAACCCATGTTACACTGCATGGAGTATAATACATACATAAAAGAAGATATATTTTTTAAGATTATTGACTATAAATTAGAAAACAAAAATATTGATACATAAATATATAATTCTGTTGGATTGACATACCAGCTGCAATTATAGTACACTGAAAGCCAGTATGTGTCTTCATAGAGCACTAGTTTTCGCTTCTGTGGGGGATTGCGCATGGTGAATGATGTGCAGCTGTGCATGCACTCTAAAGTGTGGCTGCTATTGCTATCAGCCATTTAAAAATATTTCCATTTAATTGTCCTATCATCAATATCATACCATAAGCAATTAAAATAAATAAAGACATTTTTCTTAAATAAAATACTTTGCCTTACCTGCCTGTGTAACCATGCCTCGCTTTCATCTTCATGTTTCTAGGGAGAAAAACAAAAAAGCAAATCATTTAACACTCCAATAGTAACAATTTGGGACAAAGTTTTATTTAACGGTCAACATTTTTAATAGTAAAACTGCATACCGCCCGACCTTTACATCTTTTCATATTGGAAACTGTTACACGCACACGAGGAGGAAGGTGGTCATGCCACCCGGGCAGTGACCAAAACTTTATCCTAAAGATACCCTTTCAATGCTACGAGCACCAGCAACTGTTGTGCATGACCTATTAATAGAACATATTTAGAAACTGTCTTTGTTGTCACCCAATGTATATGTGGCCATCTGCTGAACACAATAACATGCCCTAAAGTGAGCTGGCTGGTTCGCCAAAAGTGATCTCCCCGATTTGGCTTCTGTTTGTAACCAGAATTAAGTCTATATACAGTTAAGATGGATACATATTTGTGCAATCACTCAGCTAATCAGGTAAATGCTCTCAATCAGCCGAGTGCTGTGTCCCCAGCTTGACCGAAACACAGCCTGAAGGCTGTGAATCAATGACTGCTCAGAGCCTCTTTCTTGCCTATTTCGATGATGCAGAAATAAAGGATTATTTGTACTTCCACCAACGGCCCATGGGGGTCATTCCGAGTTGGTCGCATGTAGCAACCTTTTGCTGCTGGTGCGATCAACTTGACGCCACCTATGGGGGAGTGTATTTTAGCATAGCAGGGCTGCGATCGCTTGTGCAGCCCTGCTATGCTAAAAAAGTTTCAAGCAAAACAAGACTAGCCCTATACCTACTTACCCTTTGCGACGGATCCAGCGATGTGAGTCCCGGATTTGATGTCAGACATCCACCCTCAAAAATGCCTGGACATGCCTGCGTTCGCTAGACCACTCCCGGAAAACGGTTAGTTGACGCCCTGACGTGTCTTCCTCCTGTCAATCTTCTTACGGTCGCCGCTGCGACCACTTTCATCGTTCCCGGCGTCATTGCCAGGCGACGGCACGCAATGCGCATGTGCAGTTCCAACCCGATCGAACCGCTGCGAGGAAGTGCAGCGTGCGATCGGGTCGGAATGACCCCCCTTAACTCTTCCTTTCTTAGGAGCTGAAACGCCTAGAGGGATTCTTCTGAGATGCACAGGTGGCTGCTCTTAGGACAGCGTTTCATACTGGTGGCTGTCTGGAGTTTTGCGGCATCTGAGAGCCAAAGCAGCAACAACAAGAAATCCATAAATCCATTCATTATTGGTACTGACGTTTACATGAATTTACATTATTGGGGTTGGAAATCTCAATATATTTTCAGGGATGTTTTCTATTAACAGTTCAGTAAACTAAATTCAATTCAGACTGGATGTTGAATTTTTTTAGCACTTTGACTTTTATAGTTGATATACATATATTAGATAAAGACATGTAGGTAAATCAAGACAGCCATCTAGAGTGGCAGCTGCTGCCCCCGGGCTGCAGCTCCAACCACACATTGCAGGGGGGAGCCGGTCAGCACATATAACATACATGTGATGTTTTATGTAATGTATGTGCTGGCTTGCCTTACCCAGGGGTCAGCAGCCGCCGCTGTGTGTACCTGCCGCCACTGCATGGGAGACATCACTCTGCTTGTGTATCATTTTCTATAAGCCTGCTCCTCGACTCATGTGAGCCAGGAACATGCCCAGTCAGGGTGGCACATCAATGGGAGGGTCTCAGTTTATGATATTCTGGCTGACAAAAATCTTAAACAATATTTATTTTGCAAATATTACACTATACTATACGAAGTTGACTAGTAGGAGAAACTAATCAGAAAATAGTCAGCAGTGCTAGTAATGGCCCTCATTCCGAGTTGTTCGCTCGCAAGCTGCTTTTAGCAGCATTGCACACGCTAAGCCGCCGCCTACTGGGAGTGAATCTTAGCACCTTAAAATTGCGAACGAAAGATTCGCAATATTGCGATAAGACATCTCTGTGCAGTTTCTGAGTAGCTCGAGACTTACTCTGCCAGTGCGATCAGTTCAGTGCTTGTCGTTCCTGGTTTGACGTCACAAACACACCCAGCGTTCGCCCAGACACTCCTCCGTTTCTCCAGACACTCCTCCGTTTCTCCAGACACTCCCGCGTTTTTCCCAGAAACTGTAGCGTTTTTTCACACACGCCCCTAAAACGGCCTGTTTCCGCCCAGAAACACCCACTTCCTGTCAATCACATTACGATCACCAGAACGATGAAAAAACCGTGAGTAAAATTCCTAACTGCATAGCAAATTTACTTGGCGCAGTCGCAGTGCGAACATTGCGCATGCGCACTAAGCGGAAAATCGCTGCGATGCGAAGAAATTTACCGAGCGAACAACTCGGAATGACCCCCAATATACACAGTGTACAATTATAGCAGGTGTAATAAGAACACACTGGCACTGGAAGTATGTGTGTAAGATAGTAATAATTTATTATAAATTTCAGTCATATATATAAGAATTACAATATTACATCTACTATATAAAAGTGAAAATTTGTCTCTCTGTCTTGCTATACAAATCCACAGTTTACAAGCGAAAATCGTGAAATTCGACATACAAGCGTATTAAAACACAGCGGAGGCAACTTAAAAAAAATTAGAAATCACTAGCACCTCTAGGGGGGCAGACAGCAGCACAGAGTGTATCAGGAGACAGCATAACTCCAGAATTGCTGGAGCCATGTACTCACAAATTGGTACACAATATGCCTCACAGTCTGGGAACAAACACTGTGGAGGTAAAAACACCCCTAGCACCCCTAGGGGTGAGGCAGCAGCACTGAGTATTTCAGCAGACAGCATAACTCTGGAATGCCTGCAGCAATTTACACCAAACTTGGTACACATATGACTTACACTCTGGAAACAAACACTATGGGGGTCAGACACCCCTAGCACCACTAGGGGTGGGACAACAGCACAGAGTATGTCAGCAGACAGCATAACTGTGGAGGGCCTTGAACACTTTACACCAAACTTGGGACACATATGATTTACAATTTGGGAACAAACTCTGTGGGGGTTAGACACCCCTAGCACCCCTAGGAGTGGGACAGCAGCACAGATTATTTCAGGAGACAGCATAACTCCCAAATGCCTGTACCAATGTAAAATAAACTTGGTACACATATGAATTACAATCTGGAAACAAACAGTGTGGTGGTAAAACACCCCAAGCAACCCTAGGGGTGAGGCAGCAGCACAGAGTTTTTCAGCTGACAGCATAACTCTGGAATGCCTGGAGCAATTTACACCAAAACCAGCAATTTACAAAAAACTTGGTACACATATGACTTACACTCTGGGAACAAACACTGTGGGGTCAGACACCCCTAGCACCCCTGGAGATGGGAAAGCAGCACAGAGTATGTCAGCAGACAGCATAACTGGAAGGCCTGGAGCACTTTACACGAAACTTGGGACACATCTGACTTACACTCTATCAACAAACTCTGTGGGGGTTAGACACCCCTAGCACCCCTAGGGGTGTGCCTTCAGCACAGAGTATTTCAGTATCCAGCATAACTCACGAATGCCTGGACCAATTTTAAACAAACTTGCTACACATATGAATTACAATCTGGGAACAAACACTGTGGGGGTAACACACCCCTAACACCCCTAGGGGTGGGGCAGCAGCACAGAGTTTTTCAGCAGACAGCATAACTCTGCAATGGCTGGAGCAATTTACACCAAACTTGGTACATATATGATTTACACGCTGGGAACAAAGACTGTGGGGGTAACACACCACTAGCACCCCTAGGGGTGGACCAGCAGCACAGACTATTTCAGGACATGCATAATATGTCAGTGATGATTTACAAAATGTTTTATTGCTTTGAAGTTAAAAAAATAAAATGCCACCAAAGAAAATAGCTACAAATGGTGGAAATAAAAACAATTTCACAAGGAATAAAATGTTAGCGGCAACCTGTGTGTTTAATCTTTACATTGATTTTTGTAAACAAACATCCTTAAAATCCCCGGCAACGCTGGGTACTCCAGCTAGTAGTTAAATAGTTAGTGAGGTTGAAAAGAGGCAAAATGCCCATTGGGTTCAACCTGTATCACTGTCGGCATTCCGAATAGTGTCAGAATTCAGGCGGTATCATGACATCCGGGATCCTGAACGGATCCCATATCATCACAAGCATCTCTATTGTTTACATATACCGTATATACTCGAGTATAAGCTGACTTTTTCAGCACTTTTTTTTGTGCTGAAAAAGCCCCCTCGGCTTATACTCGAGTCAGTGGGAAGGAGGCACACGGAGGGCACAGTGCGCGCCTCTCCTGTGTCCCTCCTGCGTCTCCGGCGGCAGTGGCGGGTCTATTAAATGAAGTACCCATTCGTGAGCTCTGATTGGCTCACAAACTGGCACTTCATTTAACAGACCCACCGCGGCCGCTGGAGATGCAGGAGGGACACAGGAGAGGCGCGCGCTGTGCCCTCCGTGTCCCTCCTTCACTAGACAGCGCGGGAGCGGCGGAGGGTAAGTTATACCTGGCACTGGGGGAGCATATTTGGCACTTAGGGGGGGCATATGTGGCACTGAGGGGGCATATCTGGCAGTATGAGGGCATATCTGGCACTGTGGGGCATATCTGGCACTATGAGGTCATATCTGGCACTGTGGGGAAATATCTGGCAGTATGAGGGCATATCTGGCACTGTGGGGGCATATCTGGCACTGTGGCGGCATATCTGGCACTATGAGGGCATATCTGGCACTGTGGGGGCATATCTGGCAGTATGAGGGCTGTGTACGGCTAGAGCTGCGTTTCCCACCCTAGGCTTATACTCAAGCCAATAAGTTTTCCCAGGTTTTTGTGGTAAAATTAGGTGCCTCGGCTTATATTCGGGTCGAGTTATACTCGAGTATATACGGTGTATATATATATATATATATATATATATATATATATATATATTAGTGATGAGCGGGTTCGGTTTCTCGGAAACCGAACCCCCCCCGAACTTCACGCTTTTTACACGGGTCCGAGGCAGACTCGGATCTTCCCGCCTTGCTCGGCTAACCCGAGCGCGCCCGAACGTCATCATCCCGCTGTCGGATTCTCGCGAGGCTCGGATTCTATCGTGAGACTCGGATTCTATATAAGGAGCCGCGCGTCACCGCCATTTTCACACGTGCATTGAGATTGATAGGGAGAGGACGTGGCTGGCGTCCTCTCCGTTTAGAATAGAAATAGATAGTGAGAGTGAGACACTTGATTTACTGGAGCTTAGGAGTACTCAGAGAGTACAGAGTTTACTAGTGACTGACCAGTGACCACCAGTGCAGTTTTATTATTATTTAATATAATCCGTTCTCTGCCTGAAAAAAAACGATACACAGTGACACAGTATACCATATCTGTGCTCAGCCTCAGTGTGCTGCATCATCTATGTATATCTGACTGTGCTGAGTGCTCACTGCTCACACAGCTTAATTGTGGGGGAGACTGGGGAGCAGTTATAGCAGGAGTACATATATTTAACAGTGCACACTTTTGCTGCCAGAGTGCCACTGCCAGTGTGACTGACCAGTGACCAGTGACCACCAGTATATTGTGATTGTCTGCCTGAAAAAGTTAAACACTCGTCGTGTGGTGTTTTTATTCTATAAACGCATTCTGCTGACAGTGTCCAGCAGGTCCGTCATTATATAATATATACCTGTTCTGCAGTAGTGATATATATATATTTTTTATATCATTATCATCCAGTCTATACTAGCAGCAGACGCAGTACGGTAGTCCACGGCTGTAGCTACCTCTGTGTCGGCAGTCGCTCGTCCATAATTGTATACCTACCTGTGGTGGTTTTTTTTTTTTCTATCTTCTTCATACTAGTAGTTAACTTTAGGAGTCTGCAGTGCTGACAGTGTCCAGCAGGTCCGTCATTATATAATATATACCTGTCCGGCTGCAGTAGTGATATATATATATTTTTTATATCATTATCATCCAGTCTATATTAGCAGCAGACGCAGTACGGTAGTCCACGGCTGTAGCTACCTCTGTGTCGGCAGTCGCTCGTCCATCCATAATTGTATACCACCTACCTGTTGTGTTTTTTTTTTCTTTCTATCTTCTTGATACTAGTAGCTTACTTTAGGAGTCTGCAGTGCTGACAGTGTCCAGCAGGTCCGTCATTATATAATATATACCTGTCCGGCTGCAGTAGTGATATATATATATTTTTTATATCATTATCATCCAGTCTATATTAGCAGCAGACGCAGTACGGTAGTCCACGGCTGTAGCTACCTCTGTGTCGGCAGTCGCTCGTCCATCCATAATTGTATACCACCTACCTGTTGTGTTTTTTTTTTTTTTCTATCTTCTTGATACTAGTAGCTTACTTTAGGAGTCTGCAGTGCTGACAGTGTCCAGCAGGTCCGTCATTATATAATATATACCTGTCCGGCTGCAGTAGTGATATATATATATTTTTTATATCATTATCATCCAGTCTATATTAGCAGCAGACGCAGTACGGTAGTCCACGGCTGTAGCTACCTCTGTGTCGGCAGTCGCTCGTCCATCCATAATTGTATACCATCTACCTGTTGTGTTTTTTTTTTTTCTATCTTCTTGATACTAGTAGCTTACTTTAGGAGTCTGCAGTGCTGACAGTGTCCAGCAGGTCCGTCATTATATAATATATACCTGTCCGGCTGCAGTAGTGATATATATATATTTTTT
The DNA here is from genome assembly GCF_028390025.1 of Pseudophryne corroboree. Taxonomy (NCBI): domain Eukaryota; kingdom Metazoa; phylum Chordata; class Amphibia; order Anura; family Myobatrachidae; genus Pseudophryne; species Pseudophryne corroboree. The sequence goes on along the minus strand of NC_086448.1, from coordinate 170,133,374 downwards.
ATATCATTATAATCCAGTCTATATTAGCAGCAGACGCAGTACGGTAGTCCACGGCTGTAGCTACCTCTGTGTCGGCAGTCGCTCGTCCATCCATAATTGTATACCACCTACCTGTTGTGTTTTTTTTTTCTATCTTCTTGATACTAGTAGCTTACTTTAGGAGTCTGCAGTGCTGACAGTGTCCAGCAGGTCCGTCATTATATAATATATACCTGTCCGGCTGCAGTAGTGATATATATATATTTTTTATATCATTATCATCCAGTCTATATTAGCAGCAGACGCAGTACGGTAGTCCACGGCTGTAGCTACCTCTGTGTCGGCAGTCGCTCGTCCATCCATAATTGTATACCACCTACCTGTGGTGTTTTTTTTTTCTATCTTCTTGATACTAGTAGCTTACTTTAAGAGTCTGCAGTGCTGACAGTGTCCAGCAGGTCCGTCATTATATAATATATACCTGTCCGGCTGCAGTAGTGATATATATATATTTTTTATATCATTATCATCCAGTCTATATTAGCAGCAGACGCAGTACGGTAGTCCACGGCTGTAGCTACCTCTGTGTCAGCAGTCGCTCGTCCATCCATAATTGTATACCACCTACCTGTGGTGTTTTTTTTCTTTCTATCTTCTTGATACTAGTAGCTTACTTTAGGAGTCTGCAGTGCTGACAGTGTCCAGCAGGTCCGTCATTATATAATATATACCTGTCCGGCTGCAGTAGTGATATATATATTTTTTATATCATTATCATCCAGTCTATATTAGCAGCAGACGCAGTACGGTAGTCCACGGCTGTAGCTACCTCTGTGTCGGCAGTCGCTCGTCCATCCATAATTGTATACCACCTACCTGTGGTGTTTTTTTTCTCTATCTTCTTGATACTAGTAGCTTACTTTAGGAGTCTGCAGTGCTGACAGTGTCCAGCAGGTCCGTCATTATATAATATATACCTGTCCGGCTGCAGTAGTGATATATATATATTTTTTATATCATTATCATCCAGTCTATATTAGCAGCAGACGCAGTACGGTAGTCCACGGCTGTAGCTACCTCTGTGTCGGCAGTCGCTCGTCCATCCATAATTGTATACCACCTACCTGTGGTGTTTTTTTTTTCTATCTTCTTGATACTAGTAGCTTACTTTAGGAGTCTGCAGTGCTGACAGTGTCCAGCAGGTCCGTCATTATATAATATATACCTGTCCGGCTGCAGTAGTGATATATATATATTTTTTATATCATTATCATCCAGTCTATATTAGCAGCAGACGCAGTACGGTAGTCCACGGCTGTAGCTACCTCTGTGTCGGCAGTCGCTCGTCCATCCATAAGTATACTAGTATCCATCCATCTCCATTGTTTACCTGAGGTGCCTTTTAGTTGTGCCTATTAAAATATGGAGAACAAAAATGTTGAGGTTCCAAAAATAGGGAAAGATCAAGATCGACTTCCACCTCGTGCTGAAGCTGCTGCCACTAGTCATGGCCGAGACGATGAAATGCCATCAAAGTCGTCTGCCAAGGCCGATGCCCAATGTCATAGTACAGAGCATGTAAAATCCAAAACACCAAATATCAGTAAAAAAAGGACTCAAAAATCTAAAATAAAATTGTCGGAGGAGAAGCGTAAACTTGCCAATATGCCATTTACCACACGGAGTGGCAAGGAACGGCTGAGGCCCTGGCCTATGTTCATGGCTAGTGGTTCAGCTTCACATGAGGATGGAAGCACTCAGCCTCTCGCTAGAAAAATGAAAAGACTCAAGCTGGCAAAAGCACAGCAAAGAACTGTGCGTTTTTCGAAATCACAAATCCACAAGGAGAGTCCAATTGTGTCGTTTGCGATGCCTGACCTTCCCAACACTGGACGTGAAGAGCATGCGCCTTCCACCATTTGCACGCCCCCTGCAAGTGCTGGAAGGAGCACCCGCAGTCCAGTTCCTGATAGTAAGATTGAAGATGTCAGTGTTGAAGTACACCAGGATGAGGAGGATATGGGTGTTGCTGGCGCTGGGGAGGAAATTGACCAGCGGATAACTGAGGCCTTGGCATCCTGGGCGGTGAGAAACGTGGTTCCGGTATCCATCATTACTGCAGAGCCAACTAGAGACTTGTTGGAGGTACTGTGTCCCCGGTACCAAATACCATCTAGGTTCCATTTCTCTAGGCAGGCGATACCGAAAATGTACACAGACCTCAGAAAAAGACTCACCAGTGTCCTAAAAAATGCAGTTGTACCCAATGTCCACTTAACCACGGACATGTGGACAAGTGGAGCAGGGCAGGCTCAGGACTATATGACTGTGACAGCCCACTGGGTAGATGTATGGACTCCCGCCGCACGAACAGCAGCGGCGGCACCAGTAGCAGCATCTCGCAAACGCCAACTCTTTCCTAGGCAGGCTACGCTTTGTATCACCGCTTTCCAGAATACGCACACAGCTAAAAACCTGTTACGGCAACTGAGGAAGATCATCGCAGAATGGCTTACCCCAATTGGACTCTCCTGTGGATTTGTGGCATCGGACAACGCCAGCAATATTGTGTGTGCATTAAATCTGGGCAAATTCCAGTACGTCCCATGTTTTGCACATACCTTGAATTTGGTGGTGCAGAATTATTTAAAAAACGAGAGGGGCGTGTAAGAGATGCTGTCGGTGGCCAGAAGAATTGCGGGACACTTTCGGCGTACAGGCACCACGTACAGAAGACTGGAGCACCACCAAAAACGCCTGAACCTGCCCTGCCATCATCTGAAGCAAGAAGTGGTAACGAGGTGGAATTCAACCCTCTATATGCTTCAGAGGTTGGAGGAGCAGCAAAAGGCCATTCAAGCCTATACAACTGAGCACGATATAGGAGGTGGAATGCACCTGTCTCAAGCGCAGTGGAGAATGATTTCAACGTTGTGCAAGGTTCTGCAACCTTTTGAACTTGCCACACGTGAAGTCAGTTCAGACACTGCCAGCCTGAGTCAGGTCATTCCCCTCATCAGGCTTTTGCAGAAGAAGCTGGAGACATTGAAGGAGGAGCTAACACAGAGCGATTCCGCTAGGCATGTGGGACTTGTGGATGGAGCCCTTAATTCGCTTAACAAGGATTCACGGGTGGTCAATCTGTTGAAATCAGAGCACTACATTTTGTCCACCGTGCTCGATCCTAGATTTAAAACCTACCTTGGATCTCTCTTTCCGGCAGACACAAGTCTGCTGGGGTTCAAAGAACTGCTGGTGACAAAATTGTCAAGTCAAGCGGAACGCGACCTGTCAACATCTCCTCCTTCACATTCTCCCGCAACTGGGGGTGCGAGGAAAAGGCTCTGAATTCCGAGCCCACCCGCTGGCGGTGATGCAGGGCAGTCTGGAGCGACTGCTGATGCTGACATCTGGTCCGGACTGAAGGACCTGACAACGATTACGGACATGTCGTCTACTGTCACTGCATATGATTCTCTCCCCATTGAAAGAATGGTGGAGGATTATATGAGTGACCGCATCCAAGTAGGCACGTCAGACAGTCCGTACTTATACTGGCAGGAAAAAGAGGCAATTTGGAGGCCCTTGCACAAACTGGCTTTATTCTACCTAAGTTGCCCTCCCACAAGTGTGTACTCCGAAAGAGTGTTTAGTGCCGCCGCTCACCTTGTCAGCAATCGGCGTACGAGGTTACATCCAGAAAATGTGGAGAAGATGATGTTCATTAAAATGAATTATAATCAATTCCTCCGTGGAGACATTGACCAGCAGCAATTGCCTCCACAAAGTACACAGGGAGCTGAGATGGTGGATTCCAGTGGGGACGAATTGATAATCTGTGAGGAGGGGGATGTACACGGTGATATATCGGAGGATGATGATGAGGTGGACATCTTGCCTCTGTAGAGCCAGTTTGTGCAAGGAGAGATTAATTGCTTCTTTTTTGGTGGGGGTCCAAACCAACCCGTCATTTCAGTCACAGTCGTGTGGCAGACCCTGTCACTGTAATGATGGGTTGGATTAAGTGTGCATGTCCTGTTTATACAACATAAGGGTGGGTGGGAGGGCCCAAGGACAATTCCATCTTGCACCTCTTTTTTCTTTCATTTTTCTTTGCGTCATGTGCTGTTTGGGGAGTAGTTTTTGGAAGGGCCATCCTGCGTGACACTGCAGTGCCACTCCTAGATGGGCCAGGTGTTTGTGTCGGCCACTTGGGTCGCTTATCTTAGTCACACAGCTACCTCATTGCGCCTCTTTTTTTCTTTGCGTCATGTGCTGTTTGGGGGGTGTTTTTTGGAAGGGCCATCCTGCGTGACACTGCAGTGCCACTCCTAGATGGGCCAGGTGTTTGTGTCGGCCACTTGGGTCGCTTATCTTAGTCACACAGCTACCTCATTGCGCCTCTTTTTTTCTTTGCGTCATGTGCTGTTTGGGGGGTGTTTTTTGGAAGGGCCATCCTGCGTGACACTGCAGTGCCACTCCTAGATGGGCCAGGTGTTTGTGTCGGCCACTTGGGTCGCTTATCTTAGTCACACAGCTACCTCATTGCGCCTCTTTTTTTCTTTGCGTCATGTGCTGTTTGGGGGGGGGGATTTTGGAAGGGCCATCCTGCGTGACACTGCAGTGCCACTCCTAGATGGGCCAGGTGTTTGTGTCGGCCACTAGGGTCGCTTATCTTAGTCACACAGCTACCTCATTGCGCCTCTTTTTTTCTTCTTTGCGTCATGTGCTGTTTGGGGAGTAGTTTTTTGAAGGGCCATCCTGCGTGACCCTTGCTTGTTGGATGTCAACTGAATTCGCACAAGAGTTCCAAAACTGAATTCCAAGTTAAAAAATGATGTGCATTCACTTTTCATCAGATATGTCGGGGGAATGTATTAGGGTGTGAGAATCAGAAAGTGAGAGATTTTGTAAGATTTCGCCTGTTTTTTATTTTTAAAGTGGCAATCGTTTACATGGCAAAATCAACCTGGTCTTGCCATGTAAATGATTAGCACTTTGAAACAAACAAACAGGAGAACTCTCTCAAAATCTCTCACTTTCTGATTCTTACACCTTATTGCATTTTCCCCATTGTATTTAGCAGTTGGTTTTAGTCAGTGGCTGGCATGACCATTCTTTAATAACTTTTGTATTGAAAGGATTGAAAGCCTTTAATACACTTTGATTTTGAAATTATTTTGTATTTCCTTCTCAGCTGCTGTTATGTTACTCATTGGAGGAGTCAAACATGTTGAAATATGGACAACAGACTATGGTTTCGTTTATATGCATGTAGTTACCGTACAGGGGCAGCAGATGGCGCTGTATAGTTACAGAGATGTAGTGTTTGTCTGTTGCATATGTCTTGTACTTGTTTGTTTTACCTCACATGTTTTTTTTCTAGAAGAGTCTCTGAGGGAGAAGGACATAAGCTGATGATACTGAAACCTGTTGTATTGATCCTGCTATTTCAGTACTATATAAAGGAGATATACATCTCAAGTCTCGTTCTGTCTGTATACAAGGTAACTCCTGAGGTAATACTTTATCTAAGGCTCCCCACTGCACACCTATGGTATCGATCCATCGCACTATACCAACAGGTTATGGGCCCAGACTGGAGTCTGTACAAGATAAAGTTTTCAGGAGTGCATCCCAAGCAGCATCCAGATCACGAGTCGCACTGCAAGTCCCAGCAGGCGCAGACAGCAGACTGTGTAACGCACAAGAAACAACCCAGGAGAACCTTGGAAAGAAAACTGTGAGTAAAACAAGTTTAATACCACAGAAGAATAGAGAGATCTATACAAGGAAGGGTTATGGCAAATTACACAGATCTCAGACTAGCTGCTAGCAAGCTTTCTAATGAGAACTATCAAACATGGAAGTTTAAAGTAGAAATGCTATTAACCAGAGATGATTTATGGGATGTTATAAATGCAGACAGACCTGAAGGAGAGGATCAGCAGTGGATTAAGAAGGACAGACAGGCAAGAGCCACTATAAGTTTACTAGTGGAAGATGAACAGCTTATACACATAAGACAAGAGAGTACAGCTAAAGGCATGTGGTGTGCTTTGCAGAGAGTGCATGAAGGAGCAAGTTTGAACAGCAAACTATTCCTATTAAGAAAATTATATCAAATGAGATTTAATAAAGGCAAGACAATGCAAGAACACATCAGTGCACTACTAGAGATAACCATACAGCTCAGGTCAATGGGAGAAGAAATCAAAAGCAACCACATAGTAGCCATCCTCCTTTGCAGTTTACCAGATACATACAGTGCACTAATAAACGCACTAGAAATGAGACCTGAAGCAGAAATCACACCAGACTTTGTGAAGAACAGGCTCATAGAGGAGTATCAACGCAGAAAGGAGCTTACAGAGTGCAATACTGAAAGTGACACAGAGAAAGCACTTAAAATGGCGGACACTAAGCCACACACCAGGGAAACAAGAGCATGTTTCAGATGCAAGAAAGTGGGTCACCTGAAAAGAGATTGCACCATATGGAAGACAGAGCAGCACAAACCACCAGAAAGATTACACAAACAAAGAGTCAAAGCCACACTTACAGATACAGGAGCACACAAGTGGAATGGAACATTTAAAGCGACAGTAAACCAATTATCAGAAAAGTGGTATGTAGACTCAGGAGCGACTAGTCACATGACAAATAACAAGGACTTCTTTACTGAACTTGATTTGAACCATAAAGAAACAATCTACCTAGCAGATGGAACAAATATCATTGCAGAAGGGAAAGGGAATGGTCAATTCCTATGCTCCAAGGGTAATGGCAGCTATGCAGAAATACCCGTAACAGATGTGCTATATGTTCCCAAGCTTGAGGGAGCACTGCTATCAGTAAAGAATCTAGTAGAAAAAGGACTTACTGTAAAGTTTCAGAATAATAAGTGTTTTATCCAAAACGGAAGAGAAACACTAGCTACAGCCAGAATAAAAGAACATTTATACTGTCTGGATATTGCAGCACAGCAGGCAAAGCTGAGTACACAGAAACACGCTGACTGTATTCACAAGTGGCATAGAAGATTAGGACACAGACACCCAGATTGCATAAAGGAAATGCAGAAGAGAGACCTAGCCAGGGATCTCAAAGTGTCAGACTGTTCAGAAATGATGAAGTGTCAATGCTGCATAAAAGCGAAAGCGACAAGGACAACAATTCCTAAGAAAAGTGAAAACAGAGCTTCCAGACCACTAGATCTGGTACATAGTGATGTATGCGGACCTATGAAAACGCGAACCGTAGGAGACAAAAGGTATATGCTGACATTCATTGACGACTACTCCAGGTTCACAGTCACTTATCTAATAAAAAGTAAAGATGAAGTCTTTGAAAAGCTGCAAGACTACGTGAACATGACCAGAAACAGGTTCAAGAGGAATATGCTAACTCTTCGCAGCGACAATGGAGGCGAGTTCACAGGACAGAAAACAGAACGGTACTTAAGAGGACTCGGTATTGAGCATCAGAAGACAGTACCATATACACCAGAGCAAAATGGCGTATCTGAGAGGAAAAACAGATCACTAACAGAAATGATAAGGTGCATGCTTACAGATTCAGGACTACCTGATAAATATTGGGGTGAAGCAGCAGCAACAGCCACCTATCTTCAAAACAGACTACTTTCCAAAGCAGTAAGGAAAACACCATATGAGCTGTGGCACGGTAAGAAACCCAGCTTAAAGCACATTAGAGTTTTTGGATGCAGAGCCTTCGTTTACATTCCTGCTGAAAAACGAAGCAAGTTGCAGAACCGAGCAGAAGAGGGAGTTCTAGTCGGCTATAGTGAACATTCAAAAAGCTACAGAATCTTAAATCCAAGAACTGGAAAAGTAGTTATAAGCAACAGTGTGACATTCATAGAGGAAACACGAGATGATGTCATAATTCCAGTAGACTCTACTGAAGAAGAAGAAAGCACCAAATCCAAAGAAACAGATGAAGTAGAGATCATTCAAGAAGTTGAAGTACAACACAAGACAAATACCAGCGACACTCATGAGAGTGCATCCGAGGGTGTGAGACGCTCTTCAAGAGAAAATAAGGGAAAAGCACCTACACGTTTATCTTACAAAGCAAAAGCCGTTAACATGCAAGAACCTGCATCACGAGAAGAAGTTGCTAAAGGATATTCACAGAAATTTGGAGAAGATTATGATGAAACGTTTGCTCCAGTTGTGAAGCACACTACCATTAGAACCTTACTCCTAACAGCAGCCATAAAGGGTATGAAAGTGAAACATTTCGATGTAAAGACGGCTTTCCTACATGGTGAACTAAAGGAAGATATATACATGGAACAACCACCAGGCTTCGTGAATTCTCAGAACCCAGATCACGTATGTAAACTGAACAAAAGTATATATGGTCTTAAACAAGCAGCAAGAGCATGGAATACAAAGATAAATGGAGTTCTGACAGAAAAGGGATTCATCAGAAGCAAAGCAGACCCATGTCTCTATACAAAGTTGATAGAGGAAAGATGGTTCTATGTATTAATTTACGTGGACGATTTGCTAGTTTGTTTCGAACAAGAAGGGGACGAAGTTGAATTGTTACAAGAACTAAACCGTCAGTTTGAAACAAAAGACCTCGGCCACATAACGCATTACTTGGGAATGCAAATCTCAAGAGAAGGTGATGGAACATTCACACTAAGTCAGAAATACAAAATTCAGGAAACCATTGAGGAATTTGGTATGCAAGATGCAAAGACAGCAAGCACTCCTATGGAGACAAGTTATGAAAAGGAACCAAATGATCAGAGCAACCTGTTAGAGGATAACCATCTATACAGAAAAGCCATAGGAAAATTGCTATACATTGCAACCGTCACCAGACCAGATATCTCCACAGCAGTCGGGATTTTAAGCAGAAAAGTCTCTAAACCAACAAAGATGGATTGGAACGCAGTTAAGAGGGTAATTCGTTACTTAAAGGGAACGATTAACAAGAAGCTTAAGCTCTCAGCAAACACAAGTCACAAGTTAACAGGATACGTTGACGCAGATTGGGCTGGAGACACAAGTGACAGAAAATCCACAAGTGGATATCTATTCTCTATTGGAGAAGGATTAATCAGCTGGACAAGCAAGAAGCAGTCTACCGTAGCACTATCTTCTACAGAAGCTGAATATATTGCAGCAGCTCACGCCAGTCAAGAAGTGGTATGGTTAATGCAACTACTATCAGACCTAGGAATGCCTCAAGAAGAACCTATCAAGATATATGAGGATAATCAAGGATGCATTGCATTAGCGCAAACAGAAAGAGTGAACCCAAGAACCAAGCACATTGATGTCAAGCATCACTTCCTGAGGGATCTACAGGAACAAGGTCTTATAGAGTTGAACTATTGCCCAACAGAAGATATGACAGCTGATATCATGACCAAGCCTCTTACCAGAGAGAGACATTGGAGACTTACGTCAAAGATGGGTCTAACTGAAGAAACCCAGTCTGTTGAGAAGGGGTGTTGAAATATGGACAACAGACTATGGTTTCGTTTATATGCATGTAGTTACCGTACAGGGGCAGCAGATGGCGCTGTATAGTTACAGAGATGTAGTGTTTGTCTGTTGCATATGTCTTGTACTTGTTTGTTTTACCTCACATGTTTTTTTTCTAGAAGAGTCTCTGAGGGAGAAGGACATAAGCTGATGATACTGAAACCTGTTGTATTGATCCTGCTATTTCAGTACTATATAAAGGAGATATACATCTCAAGTCTCGTTCTGTCTGTATACAAGGTAACTCCTGAGGTAATACTTTATCTAAGGCTCCCCACTGCACACCTATGGTATCGATCCATCGCACTATACCAACAAAACATTGGCTAGTGCACCAAGGCAATGGCCGCTTGTTGATGATATTACAACAGATATGCAGATACTGGATTATGGGGATATAGTGCATTGCTACAATGACTACTCAACTACTCCATATCATGCTATAATGCCACAGCATCTTCCTTTCCCCCTCTAGTCCCACTTTATGGAAAAATACTACTGGGATTCATAAAAATGTATAAAGAAGGTATCCCTAGGATCAAACTATCAAAGAAGCATATTTCATAGGCAGATATTACTTTTATGGCAGGTATTACTGTATTTAAAACTGAATTATTCTTCAAACAAATGCACTCTTTACTCACTGCCATGGATTACTGATGCTATTGTTATGAATAAAAACCTCTACTGTTAAATTAGAAACAGAATGCATTACAATGAGATCATTTAAACGTGCAGACAAAAACATTGCAACATTGGCTGCATGGTTACACAATGACAATTTACAGGTGCACTATTCAAACATTACTAATTAGAATTGTAATACTGTAAATAATGCAATCAATTTAGCAATTAAAAGAAGATTTTATTTGCATAAATTATGGGCTTGCCCACCGCATTCAGGTAACCTCATCATCAGGTAAGTCCCTAACATTCTAACGGTTCAAGTCTAGGGCATGGAATACCCCCAAACCAGCCCACCCAAACCACCCCAAGGCAACATACTAGTGAGAGATAGCAAGTGAAGCGTTGAAGAGTATTAGAGAAGATAGAGCAGCTATTATGTGTCAGGAGTGTTACAGGGGTGGAAGATAAATGTGTGAAAAAAATGTTACATCTATAAAAAAAATTAAAAATAGAGTGCGATAAAGTGCTAAAATACAGCAAGTGTTACAATGTGATGCCTTTATGCAGCCCAGTCAAAGGAATTCAGGGGCCCCCATGCCCCAAAACTTACCCCACAACTGACATACTATATAAATGTATACAGGTATTACCTATAATAGTGTCTTGTGCAGTCAGCAAATGCAAGGACACCTACGTAAAGGTGGGAGGGATGCTACTCTAGGCTGAAGGGGTCTCTGGCCTTAAAGTGTACATGCAAATACACAATATAGGATATATGGGGGGTGGGGGGGGGCTAGACTGCAAACCCTAACTACATGTAATGAGAGGTGTTACCCTCCTGAGACCTTTAGTGTTACACACATCGAGAAGACAGAGAGTTGTAGCAATTAGAGTGCATTTACAGGAGAATAAGGTTACCAGTGGAGTACCCCAGAGATCTGTACTTGGACCAGTACTTTTTAATCCAAAATGGTATTGAAAGTAAAGAATACCTTTATGCAGATGACACAAATGTATGTAACAGGTCAGACACACCAGGAGGCGTAAATGCATCTCAGCATGCTGCAAGCATTTGCGTCACTCCTGGGTTCCGTTGAACTGAATAGGTGGCTGACGCATGTGAACACTAGCTCCCATTCAAGTCTGTGGTATAGGGGTAGCGTGCGATCACATATGCCTTGCTATGCCGCAAGGATATAAGAGGACACATCTGTAGGTAGACTAGAGGAAAGGTCAAGAGTGTGGCAACCACAGTTTAATGCCAAAAAGTGCAAAATCATGCAGTTGAAGTTCAAAAATCCAAAGACTGAATGTAGTATTAATGGCACTATAATAGAAACTACTGTGGAGGAAAGGGATCTACAGTAGGAGTCACTATTTCAGGTGACTTGAAGGCAGGTAAGCAATGTAACAAAGCAATGAAGAAGGCTAGTCAGAAGCTTGGTTGGAATGGGAGAGGAATCAGCAGCAGAAAGAAAGAAGTAATAATGCCACTGTGTAGGTCATTGGTACGGCCTCATTGGGAATACTGTGTTCAGTCTGGAGGCCATATCTCCAGAAGGATATTAATACATTAGAATCTGGTCAAAGAAGGGCAATTAAAATGGTGCATGGTCTACATCACAAAACATACCCAGAAAGACTAAAAGATCTTAACATGTACAGTATAGTTTGGAACAGAGACGGGAAAGGGGGGACATGATATAAACTTTCAAATATCTCAAGGGTTTTAACAAGGTACAGGAGGGAGACATTCTTCAAAGAAAGAGAAGTATTAGAACACAAGGACATGCACTGAAACTTGAGGAAGGTAGGTTCAAGACAAATATGAAGACAAACTCTCACAGAAAGGGTAGTGGACAAGTGGAATAACCTACTATCAGAGGTGGTAGATACTAATACAGTAGAGCAATTTAAACATGCATGGGATAGACATAAGGATATCCTTACAAAAAAATAAAGATCAGATAGGCTTTGAGGTAACAATGTGATTAAAAAAGAGGCATACTAGATGGGTCAAGTGGTCCTTAACTGCTGTTAAATTCTATGTTTCTTTGAAGCAGGTCTCCTGGAAAGGAAAAACATATGTATCAAATCTGCATAAAAATGCAGATTGTGATAAATCTCCCCCTATAATACAGACACATTGTACATTATAACTTACAGTTGGGGCAGTGGTGAGTCACGTAATTTTACTACAAACTGTATAGTTCATTTCTTGCACAAGGAGGGCAATACCATAACCATATAATCATCATGTTTTTTTCCCTTTTTGGATCTTTACAGTTTCATATTTTATTTTGTCTTTATAATAAGAAGTTGTATTGACACAAATGAATAATGTCCCCTGCCCTCAATTTGCACTTAGAAGGACAGTCATATAACACACTCATTCTGGATGGTAGCTATATTGCACAACGATTGTCAGCTTCCACATCATCAGCATTCCGGGATCTCATCCATCACTCATATGACACATCTCCAACTTATGTCATTACCATTTTGCACACTCCAGTTATGGCATCATTTACCTTTGTGCACACTCCGGTTATGGCATCACATAACGTCAAGATAGAGATGTTCTGTGCCCTGTTTAACCAATTGACTGCCACTTTGGTATTGGTTGCCCATTTCACCATAGTTATATAGTATTCTCTGCAATGAGAAGAAAGATTTTACAATTAGCTGTTATACATACTGTATTAGTTTCTTTTTATATAATTATCTTTCCAGCCTTCAAGTAATTGCATAGTTATTATATGTTACACTTACGTGGAGAATTACTGAAGGTACTTTGCAAAAATATAATGTACATCAATACAGGAGAATGTTTGTGTAACACGAGTACTGAAATAAGGACTCATAGGCAGGTTTTCCAGTTACAACCACAATGTCTTTACTGGTATTAGACACTGTAGCACAGCATACACAGGCTTGGGCCTGGTCACACAGGTATAAAGAGAAAATAAACCAACAAACATAAAAGGTCCTAGCCCTTCCCATGCTCAAAAGTCATTCTGCTGCAGTGGCTTGCAGCTACACATGCCATGCTCTTCTGGAACGGCCAATGTCCACAGTCCCTGATGCTATACACTCAGCCCTGCTCACTGGCCTCTAACAGGCACCAACGCAATGCATTGTGGGTAAATGGGATTTTTAAACCCCTCTCCTGCAACTGACTTCCAGCTGTCTCTGGGTGAGCTGTAAAAACCGGACCTCTGTTTCTCCAGCTACAGCTGTACAATTTAGAAAGCCTGGAAGTATAAATCTCCATTACAGGTGTAGAATGTGCAGGCCTTGTTTTCTTCTCCCTTGGAGGGAGCTGATTCCACCAGAATGTGGGCAATTGTGGTAAGACACAAGCCCTCTCACCACATTAGCTTATCCTCAAACTGAACAGATTAAAGGTCGCTCAGTTAGTTATAGTGTATAAGGACTTTTTACATCTAAAACCACACCAAAATATCTATATATTGGTATCAGTGAGGTTTATACATTTCCGGCAATGCTGCATGGGCCTCGTTCAGAGATGTACGCAAATCTGAATTGTTTGCAATTGAGCGATTATCGGATTATCGGCAGTCTGCTCGTGCGTCTAAGTTGCACTTTGCATGTGCTACAATGGTCTTGGGAGAACGGTTGCAGAAAGGGTTTATTCACAAAGTGATTAACAGTCAGGCATCTCTTGCGGGAGTGGTATAAAAACGTAGGCTTGTCACAACCGTTTTGTAGGTGCGTTTCAGGTTAAGATCGCAGACGCAGCTGCAATGGCTCCGGCATCTTACTTCCTGCGGCCATGCTGCACAACACCAAATGGCTATTCGGACTGCTCTGCGAACGATACTACATCTTTGTATGCAGTCGCTGAGATTTGCAAAGCCTCAGGTAGACGTTCCATTACAAATCCTGGCGGCTGCAACATTTGAACATTTTCGCACAACTGCTGCATATACTGTACATTCGCAGCTGCAAATGTATTTGTGTACAACTCTGAATCAGGCCGTTTGTAAGTAATTATGAAGTTGGAGGTTTCCACCTGTAGCCAATGAGAGCATTACAATGTGTTCATAGACATACAGAACAGCCAATCAGATCATTGGAATGTTCACAACATAATAATTAACAGACCTGACTGGCAACGACAGTACAATTAGCAACAACTGTCAATTTTTAAGAAATACTCCCTTATATCATATATAATCTTTACATTGTGCTCTACTTTGAAAACAAATCCTTTTATCAGAGGCACTAAAACACAATTGCATATTACTGTATGTCAGGATAGCTGACCTTTTTTTTTTTTTGCACTGCATCAAGTCGGTGTTACTCAAAATTTTGGGCTAATCTACCCATCTAGGAGCGATAATGAGCGGCCTTTTGGAAAACATTGAAAAAAGCTTCCGCTAGTTTTGTTTCTGGACTACTGATAAATAACAGTAGTACTTACAAGGAACCCTGATTAGCTTTATTTAATAAGCTTGTACTCTGAGTCAGTACTGATTGATCATTCAGGACTGGGTGTACAACTGAAGTGCAAGATTGAGCCAGATAATCCAACACAAACTGACATTTCTGATTACAAGATGAATGTTCTGCACTTGTAAATGGAAAAGGCTGGTCTACTTATGATGAATACTGCAGGGTTTATGTATCAACATAATTCAATGTCTGAGTTGATATATTGCGCTATTACTCTGTGCATTGTTGAGTAGAAATAGTAATATACACATTTAGTTAATCATTTACGGTATGATAATAGCAAACACTGATTAATCGAGTACAACATAAATCAATGTGTAGAGGTATATCAGGATTTCCAGTAGTAGATTGTGTGGCTGGGCCAGGTATTTCACTGTTTGTCTATGTGACCAGCACAGGCTGAATAGCATAGGAAGAAATTTCACATGTAAGTTACTCGGATATGGGACAGTACACCTGTTATATCTCTTTATTCTCAGCAGCACTGCACAATCAGCGAATGTTCTCTCATTGACTAATCCATTTCCCATTGAAAATGATTCCCTACCATAGGTACACAAACATACTGGCAACAGTTTCAGTGGGAGGAAACCTACACAACATAAATAAACTACAGGCAAATAGTTGCAAGCTACTGTACACCGGTTCCTGGCGTGGCAGCTTCTTGGCACCACCCCAGAGACAGAGCTGGATTAAGGCTTTGGGGGGCCTGGGGTACTTACGACAGGGGGGCCCTAAAATTTAATATTAAAATCGTAATCACTACAAAGTATAATATAAATATACACACACATAGAGTGACACACACGCACATATGTACAATATATATATATATATATATAATAAGATTTTACTTACCGATAAATCTATTTCTCGTAGTCCGTAGTGGATGCTGGGACTCCGTCAGGACCATGGGGAATAGCGGCTCCGCAGGAGACAGGGCACAAAATTTAAAAGTTTGACCACTAGGTGGTGTGTACTGGCTCCTCCCCCTATGACCCTCCTCCAAGCCTCAGTTAGGATACTGTGCCCGGACGAGCGTACACAATAAGGAAGGATTTTGAATCCCGGGTAAGACTCATACCAGCCACACCAATCACACCGTACAACTTGTGATCTGAACCCAGTTAACAGTATGACAAACGTAGGAGCCTCTGAACAGACGGCTCACAACAATAACAACCCGATTTTTTTGTAACAATAACTATGTACAAGTATTGCAGACAATCCGCACTTGGGATGGGCGCCCAGCATCCACTACGGACTACGAGAAATAGATTTATCGGTAAGTAAAATCTTATTTTCTCTGACGTCCTAGTGGATGCTGGGACTCCGTCAGGACCATGGGGATTATACCAAAGCTCCCAAACGGGCGGGAGAGTGCGGATGACTCTGCAGCACCGAATGAGAGAACTCCAGGTCCTCCTTAGCCAGGGTATCAAATTTGTAGAATTTTACAAACGTGTTCTCCCCTGACCACGTAGCTGCTCGGCAGAGTTGTAATGCCGAGACCCCTCGGGCAGCCGCCCAAGATGAGCCCACCTTCCTTGTGGAATGGGCCTTGACAGATTTAGGCTGTGGCAGGCCTGCCACAGAATGTGCAAGTTGAATTGTGCTACAAATCCAACGAGCAATCGTCTGCTTAGAAGCAGGAGCACCCAGCTTGTTGGGTGCATACAGTATAAACAGCGAGTCAGATTTTCTGACTCCAGCCGTCCTTGAAATATATATTTTCAATGCTCTGACAACGTCCAGCAACTTGGAATCCTCCAAATCGCTAGTAGCCGCAGGCACCACAATAGGCTGGTTCAGGTGAAACGCTGAAACCACCTTAGGCAGAAAGTGAGGACGCGTCCGCAGTTCTGCCCTGTCCGAATGGAAAATCAGATATGGGCTTTTATACGATAAAGCCGCCAATTCTGACACTCTCCTGGCTGAAGCCAGGGCCAGTAGCATGGTTACTTTCCATGTAAGATATTTCAAATCCACCGATTTGAGTGGCTCAAACCAATGGGATTTGAGAAAATCCAAAACTACATTAAGATCCCACGGTGCCACTGGGGGCAGAACCGGGGCTGTATATGTAGTACTCCTTTTACAAAAGTCTGGACTTCAGGAACTGAAGCCAATTCTTTCTGGAAGAAAATCGACAGGGCCGAAATTTGAACCTTAATGGACCCTAATTTGAGGCCCATAGACAATCCTGTTTGCAGGAAATGTAGGAATCGACCCAGTTGAAATTCCTCCGTCGGGGCCTTCCTGGCCTCACACCACGCAACATATTTTCTCCAAATGCGGTGATAATGTTGTGCAGTCACCTCCTTTCTGGCTTTGACCAGGGTAGGGATGACCTCTTCCGGAATGCCTTTTTTCCCTTAGGATTCGGCGTTCAACCGCCATGCCGTCAAACGCAGCCGCGGTAAGTCTTGGAATAGACACGGTCCCTGCTGAAGCAGGTCCCGTCTTAGAGGTAGAGGCCACGGATCTTCCGTGAGCATCTCCTGAAGTTCCGGGTACCAAGTTCTTCTTGGCCAATCCGGAGCCACGAGTATCGTTCTTACTCCCCTTTGCCGTATAATTCTCAGTACTTTTGGTATGAGAGGCAGAGGAGGAAACACATACACTGACTGGTACACCCATGGTGTTACCAGAGCGTCTACAGCTATTGCCTGAGGGTCTCTTGACCTGGCGCAATACCTGTCCAGTTTTTTGTTGAGGCGGGACGCCATCATGTCCACCATTGGTCTTTCCCAATGGACCACAATCATGTGGAAGACTTCTGGATGAAGTCCCCACTCTCCCGGGTGCAGATCGTGTCTGCTGAGGAAGTCTGCTTCCCAGTTGTCCACTCCCGGGATGAACACAGCTGACAGTGCTAACACATGATTTTCTGCCCAGCGGAGAATCCTTGCAGCTTCTGCCATTGCCCTCCTGCTTCTTGTGCCGCCCTGTCTGTTTACGTGGGCGACTGCCGTGATGTTGTCCGACTGAATCAACACCGGCTGACCCTGAAGCAGAGGTTTTGCCAGGCTTAGAGCACTGTAGATTGCTCTTAGCTCCAGTATATTTATGTGAAGAGACGTCTCCAGGCTTGACCACATGCCCTGGAAGTTTCTTCCCTGTGTGACCGCTCCCCAGCCTCTCAGGCTGGCATCCGTGGTCACTAGGACCCAGTTCTGTATGCCGAATCTGCGGCCCTCTAACAGATGAGTACTCTGCAACCACCATAGCAGAGACACTCTTGTCCTTGTGGACAATTTTATCCGCTGATGCATCTGCAGATGCGATCCGGACCATTTGTCCAGCAGATCCCACTGAAAAGTTCGTGCATGGAATCTGCCGAATGGAATTGCTTCGTAAGAAGCTACCATTTTTCCCAGGACTCTTGTGCATTGATGCACAGATACTTTTCCTGGTTTTAGGAGGTTCCTGACTAGATCGGATAACTCCCTGGCTTTCTCCTCCGGAAGAAATACCTTTTTCTGAACAGTGTCCAGAATCATCCCTAGGAACAACAGACGTGTCGTCGGGATCAGTTGGGATTTTGGAAAATTCAGAATCCACCCGTGTTGTTGGAGCACTACTTGGGTTAGTGCTACTCCGACCTCCAGCTGTTCTCTGGATCTTGCCCTTATCAGGAGATCGTCCAAGTAAGGGATAATTAAGACGCCTTCTCTTCGAAGAAGGATCATCATTTCGGCCATTACCTTGGTAAAGACCCGGGGTGTCGTGGACAATCCAAACGGCAGCGTCTGAAACTGATAATGACAGTTTTGGACCACTAACCTGAGGTACCCTTGGTGTAGGAGGGGTACCTTGACTATCACCTGCTGAGAATACAGCTTGTGAATGGCCTCCAATACCGTCGCCCTGTCGGAGGGAGACGTTGGCAAAGCAGACTTTAGGAAACGGCGAGGAGGGGACTTCTCGAATTCCAACCTGTAACCCTGAGATACTACCTGCAGGATCCAGGGGTCCACCTGCGAGTGAGCCCACTGTGCGCTGAAATGTTTGAGGCGACCCCCCACCGCCCCTGAGTCTGCTTGTAAGGTCCCAGCGTCATTCTGACGCCTTTGTAGAAGCCGGGGAGGGCTTCTGCTCCTGGGAAGGAGCTGCTTGTTGCAGTCTCTTACCCTTTCCTTTGCCTCGGGGCAAATAGGAATGTCCTTTTGCTCGTTTGTTCTTATAGGAACGAAAGGACTGCGGCTGAAAAGCCTGCGGCTTTTTCTGCTGGGAGGTGACCTGGGGTAAAAAGGTGGATTTTCCGGGCGTTGCCGTGGCCACCAGATCCGATAGACCGACCCCAAATAATTCCTCCCCCTTATACGGCAATACTTCCATATGTCGTTTGGAATCCGCATCACCTGACCACTGGCGCGTCCATAAACTTCTTCTGGCAGATATGGACATCGCACTTACTCTCGATGCCAGAGTGCAAATATCTCTCTGTGCATCTCGCATATAAAGAAATGCATCCTTTAACTGCTCTATAGTCAGTAAAATACTGTCCCTATCCAGGGTATCAATATTTTCAGACAGTGACTCCGACCAAGCCACGCCAGCACTGCACATCCAGGCTGAGGCGATTGCTGGTCTCAGTATAACACCCGTATGTGTGTATATACTTTTTAATGTATTCTCCAGCCTCCTATCAGCTGGATCCTTGAGGGCGGCCGTATCAGGAGACGGTAACGCCACTTGCTTTGATAAGCGTGTGAGCGCCTTATCCACCCTAGGAGGTGTTTCCCAGCGCGCCCTAACCTCTGGCGGGAAAGGGTATAATGCCAATAACTTCTTTGAAATTAGCAGTTTTCTATCTGGGGTAACCCACGCTTCATCACACACTTCATTCAGTTCCTCTGATTCAGGAAAAACTATCGGTAGTTTTTTTTACACCCCACATAATACCCCTTTTTGTGGTACTTGCAGTATCAGAGATATGCAAAGCCTCCTTCATTGCCGTGATCATATAACGTGTGGCCCTACTGGAAAATACGTTTGTTTCTTCACCGTCGACACTGGATTCAGTGTCAGTGTCTGGGTCTGTGTCGACCGACTGAGGTAAAGGGCGTTTTACAGCCCCTGACGGTGTCTGAGACGCCTGGACAGGTACTAACTGGTTTGCCGGCTGTCTCATGTCGTCAACCGACTTTTGTAGCGTGCTGACACTATCCCGTAATTCCATAAACAAAGCCATCCATTCTGGTGTCGACTCCCTAGGGGGTGACATCACCATTACAGGCAATTGCTCCGCCTCCACGCCAACATCGTCCTCATACATGTCGACACACACGTACCGACACACAGCAGACACACAGGGAATGCTCTGATAGAAGACAGGACCCCACTAGCCCTTTGGGGAGACAGAGGGAGAGTTTGCCAGCACACACCCAAGCGCTATAAATATATATAGGGACAACCTTAATAAGTGTGTTCCCTTTATAGCAGCTCAAATATTATAAATATCGCCAATAAGTGCCCCCCCTCTCTGTTTTTACCCTGTTTCTGTAGTGCAGTGCAGGGGAGTTCCTGGGAGCCTTCCTCGCAGCGGAGCTGGGCAGGAAAATGGCGCTGTGTGCTGAGGAGAATAGGCCCCGCCCCCTTTTCGGCGGGCTTCTTCTCCCGTTTTTTTTGGAACCTGGCAGGGGTTAAATACATCCATATAGCCCCAGGGGCTATATGTGATATATTTTAGCCAGAATAGGTATATTACATTGCTGCCCAGGGCGCCCCCCCCAGCGCCCTGCACCCTCAGTGACCGCTGGTGTGAAGTGTGCGGAGAGCAATGGCGCACAGCTGCAGTGCTGTGCGCTACCTCATGAAGACTGAGACGTCTTCTGCCGCCGGTTTCTGGACCTCTTCTCTATTCGGCATCTGCAAGGGGGTCGGCGGCGCGGCTCCGGTGACCCATCCAGGCTGTACCTGTGATCGTCCCTCTGGAGCTAGTGTCCAGTAGCCTAAGAAGCAAATCCATCCTGCACGCAGGTGAGTTCACTTCTTCTCCCCTAAGTCCCTCGTTGCAGTGAGCCTGTTGCCAGCAGGACTCACTGAAAATAAAAAACCTAACAAACTTTTTCTAAGCAGCTCTTTAGGAGAGCCACCTAGATTGCACCCTGCTCGGACGGGCACAAAAACCTAACTGAGGCTTGGAGGAGGGTCATAGGGGGAGGAGCCAGTACACACCACCTAGTGGTCAAACTTTTAAATTTTGTGCCCTGTCTCCTGCGGAGCCGCTATTCCCCATGGTCCTGACGGAGTCCCAGCATCCACTAGGACGTCAGAGAAATATATATATATATATATATATAACACACAGGGGGGTGGGGGATATAGCGACCAATGGTGTCTTAGAGAGATTCAATAAAAGCAAGTAGATAAAAAAAAATAATAATAATATTGTGATAAAAGAATAATCAAAGTGAGCAGATCTAATAAATTTATTAACAAATACAAATAAGAATAGAATTAACAACTATGATAAAATTTGAGCAGCAAATCTCTTTAAAAAATGGGATAAAAATAGTATACATAATACAACGCGTTTCGTCATTCAGACTTCATCGAGGGGTACTTGATGAAGTCTGAATGATGAAACGCGTTGGGCAACCTGGCAGTGACCTCATACCAAGTTAAGCAAAAATCTTTTTACATATTTTAACTGGTACTATATTGTATTGTGTATACTGTTTTTATCCCATTTTTTAAAGAGATTTGCTGCTCAAATTTTATCATAGTTGTTAATTCTATTCTTATTTGTATTTGTTAATAAATTTATTAGATCTACTCACTTTGATTATTCTTTTATCACAATATTATTATTATTTTTTTATCTACTTGCTTTTATTGAATCTCTCTAAGACACCATTGGTCGCTATATCCCCCACCCCCCTGTGTGTTATTAATTTCTTGCTACAGGGAACAACCATCCTTGTTTTTGGGGGCCAGCTGACGCCCTGTATTAGCCTTTAGGGAGTGTCATTTATTTTTATTTTTTGGGTATATTTATATCTTTGGTTCTTAAATTGCTGTTGTTGTACACAAGTGGCGCAATAATCTCTTTCTATTCTTATATATATATATATATATACCTAGAACCTAAACTTTAACTGTAGCCACACTTACTTTCTTTGGACAGCTGTCACTCAGCTGTCCTGTGTGCAGCGCCGGTGTTTGGCGGTGGGGAGCCGAGACAGGCAGCGGGGAGCCGGGACAGCCAGTGTTGCGGGGAGCTCAGCGGCACCAGTGTTGTAGGAGTCTGAGAGCTGGCTGATAATGGGTGCTGGGCTGGCTGCTGCCTCCATGGAGTCCACGCGCGGCTGTCCTCCCTCCTCCTTCCCTGCAGCCTGCGCGCCCAGCGGCAGCCAATGACTGAGCCGCGGGCTGCTGCTCCTCACATTATTGGACAGCTGAGCCGTCGCTCAGCTGTCCTTCCATCACAGGCAGTGAAGTCAGTGGAGCCGCCGCCGGGAGCCAGAGCGGCCAGGGACAGCAATCGCTGAGCTGCCCTGCCGCTGCGTGTGGCGACGGCTCCCGGGAGCGCAGCTCAATACCGCAGATCGGATCTCTGTTCCGATCTGCGGCGGCGATGGGGGGCCCTTTGAAAAAAGGGGGCCCGGGGTACTCATCCCCGGGACCCTACTCCCCTCCGTACAGTGCAGCAGGCGGCGGGGGAAGCTGTCAGCGCCCGTGGGGGACCTGTCAGCGGTGGCGGAGGACCTGTCAGCAGCAGCGGGGGACCTGTCAGCGTCGGCGGGGGACCTGTCAGTGGCAGCGGATGACCTGTCAGTGGCAGCGGGGGACCTGTCAGCGATGGCGGAGGACCTGTCAGCGGCGGCCGGGGTGCGCTGCCGGGAGCCGGGCCGGGGGGCGCCCATCAGAGGTAGTGCTCTGCAGCCCGCCGCCCTGCTCCCCCATCTCAAGTCTCCACGTCCCTCCGCTCCCTGTCCCCGCATCACAGCCACCGCTCACGGCAGCGTCCACCCGGCTCCAGCAAGCGAGGTCTCGCTTGCTGGAGCCGGGTGGACGCTGCTGTGAGCGGCGACTGTGACATCCTCCAGCACTGCTCTCCCCCCCGTCTGGCTGCCCACGGCTCTCCCCATCTGGCTGCCCGCAGCTGTCCCTCGTCTCCCTACGGCTCTCCCCTCTCTCCTCCACTAAGGTCCCTCATCTCAGTCCGACATTTTTTTATGTCGGACTGAGATGGTCGGAAATGGGGCCAAATCCCCGACTTGTCGAATAAAATTAGCTGGGATTGAATAGGTCGAATCACGATTCGACCTTAAAAAGTCGAAAACTGGCGTCTTTTCGACAGACGACAGCTTTCGACCCTAATTGAATATATCCCTTAGGGTAGGAGTGCATGGTAGTGCTAACTTTATGGAGCATGGATTCATGTACTGTAGGCCCTTCCTCATTTTCTATATGGCTGTGTTCTGCCCCTGAGTCTAATATGTAAGAATTGGATTTCGCTTAAAGTTTCTGCTGTATTTTCATTAAAAGAGTTTTACTTCTACAAGTACAAAATGAAGTCTAAGCTATTCTAGTTAACTTGTCTAGAGCTGTCAGACTTGGTGCTCTCTGAAGATTTCAGTCTAAATTGATTAATTTCACTTTTCCATTTAAAGGAAAGAACGGAAAAAAATCTTGAGGCCTTAATGAATATATGTACATATCAATCGAATGAGACCGCCACTGACCCGCATTTTACTGTAATGAGTGTGAATGGAAGGAATTAAGCAGACCTGAAGAACTGATTTAGTCATTGAAATGCGCTGCTTATCATAAATTAGAATTTTTCAATACTGCAAAAACATTCCCTGGAAGCCAGAGAAGTACATAAAATAGACTAAATAAATAGCTTCTTAAAGAACACAGCTACACAGTGATACAGGTCGCATCTGTGCCCGCAGGATATTCTCACAGATGTACACTAATTTACCGTCTAATTTATTGTTAATTTTAGCACAAAATATATATTTTTTTCCTTTTGTAAGTAACAATTTTTCCACATAAATAGCTAAATAGGAAATAATGTGGGTTCTTCCTCTTTATATCATATACTTTACACTTAAAATATATTATCTGGTTCCTGTTAGAATGAAAAATTATGTGTTATTTATTTATTTTTAGAAAGTGTGAAAATTCTGTACAATTATATTCAGAGAAAAAGAGCGAAGTCACATCAGTACTGTAATGTTCTACCATGTGACTCTGCAATGCCACAGGAATGCAGCATGTAAACAATGGGGGCAATATATGTAACATGGAGGGGGGGTTGTAATGAGGGGTAAATTACAGGGGGGTCAGTTTGCTGTATGTTGCTGCTATATCTGAAAAAATAGCAACAAAATATAGAGTGTGTCAGGGGCGGATCCAGAACAAAATGACAGGGGGGGCACTATGACAGGATGGGGTTTTGCGCACTACTGGGAAAGTGGATATGGCCTCACAACAAGGGGCATCATCTCAAAGGGAAGGCCGTACCCACGAGCCAGTGGGTGACAGAAAAGGGTAACGAGGAGAGGCAGTGGGTGACGGGGAGAGGGTGATGCATTCGAGAGGAAGAGGGTGACAGGAGAAAGAGGGTGATGGGGAGATAGTGACGCAGGGGAGAGGCAGAGGGTGAGGCAGTGGGTGACAAGGAATAGAGTGGGAGAGAGAGAGGCAGTGGGTGACCGGCAGAGACAGTGGGTTATGCCAAGAGAGACAGAGGATGAGAGAGTGACGGGAGAGGCAGTAAGCGACAGGGAGAGGGTGGTGGAGAGAGGCAGTGGGAGACAGGGAGAGTCAGTGCGTGACAGGCAGGAAGTGGAACAGAGCCGGCGCAGTGAGTGGAGGTTCTTTACTGACTTAGTGAAGAACCGCTGCTCACTGTGCCGGCTCAATAGTGAGCTACCCATCTCTATAGTAAACATAATACATTATATGTGTTTATGACATATATATATATATATATACACAGCCAGCAAACGTAGCACTCCTGGTGTCTTATTGAATAAATCTCTTAGATAGGCAGTTTAGTAAAGCAACGTTTCAATGCCGTTTTATTGTTAAGGCATTTTCCTCAAGGAAAATGCCTTAACAATAAAACGGCATTGAAACGTTGTTTTACTAAACTGCCTATCTAAGAGATTTATTCAATAAGACACCAGGAGTGCTACGTTTGCTGGCTGTGTATGGAATCTTTCACGAAGGCACCCGGGGTAGTTATCTTTTCAATGGAGAGCCGGAATACATGGACTGTATATATATATATATATATATATATATATATATATTAGATTTGTAAATATACAGACAGATGCTTCTAAATAAGGTTGTCGCTATAAATAACCAGAGCAGAGGTGGAATAAGGAAGAGAGACCCAATTTTACTGTATGACATAGCTGACATAAGACTGCGCCCTTTGTAACCTGCATATAAATAAACAGTGCACATTTGGAAACACACCAGTGATGATTGCTGTCTGAGTCTCCCCAATGACAGGGCTCCGGTGCAGCCTCCTACCTTCCAGTGATGCCGCTGCGTTAGACGGACGATTTATTAGAATGCGTTTACTCCAGAGTGCAGGAGACAGAAGCAATGACGAATGGATGAATAGACCTTTGGGGTGAAGCACAGTAGAAAAGAAGTGTAAATGCTTCTTTTTGCAGTCGCTCAGCAGGAAAAGAGAAGCTCTGACTGCTCTCCTGCCTGGAGCCGGGAGTGAGTCAGTTCTTCTTCTCATGATCTCATCACACAGACAGACGCAGTCTGTCAGTGAACCGCCGCAGAAGAACCTCCGCTCACTTCAAACTGCTCACGGCTTACTCGGCTCACTTAGTAGAGCTGTTCAATAGTGACCTACCTATCTCTAATGCACAGTGGGCTGGTTGAGACACACAGGAAATTATTTAGGAGCCGAACAGGGGAAGAACGGGAGAGCCTTAGCGCGCACAATTAAACTGACAGGAAGTGTCTGAGGCTAAGCCCGATAAGACTGCACCATTTTACCCCGGGGAAGTCACCATCGGCGATTCTGCGCATCCTATTATCATGGATGCAGCACCTGCATGCGTATGTCAATTGTACACACTGTCTGTTCATATCGGTGTTCAGGAGATGTTGATGCACTATTAATAAAAATTAAATGACAGGGGGGGCACGTGCCTTGGTGCCTCCCCCCTGAATCCGCCTATGGAGTGTGTGTGTGTATATATATATATATATATATATATATCCCTTATCCAAAATGCTTGTTACCAGAAGTATTTTGGATGTCGGATTTTTCCGTATTTTGGAATAATTGCATACCATAATGAGATATTATGGTGATGGGAAATCTAAGCACAGAATGCATTTATGTTTCATATACACCTTATACACACAGCCTGAAGGTTATTTTAACCAATATTTTTAATAACTTTGTGCATTAAACCAAGTGTGTCTACATTCACACAATTCATTTATGTTTCATATACACCTTAAACACACAGCCTGAAGGTCATTTAATACAATATTTTTATTAACTTTGTGTATTAAACAAAGTGTGTGTACATTAAACCATCAGAAAACAAAGGTTTCACTATCTCACTCTCACTCACAAAATTCCGTATTTCGGAATATTTGGATATGGGATACTTAACCTGTATGTATATATATATATATATATATATACATATATATATATACACACACATATATCTGGGGTGTGTATTGCGTGACCGGCGGAATGCTGGCGAGTGGGAATAGTCCCTGTTGGTTGGTATGCCGACCGTCGGAATTGTGAGGGTGCGGTATGTAGGCTAATGTCTCCTGACCACCGGTCACATAACTACATCCCATATATATATATATATATATATATATATATGGCAAGCAATATCCGGCACTCCAATCAAACAACAAAGCTCAATGCCGGGTGCCCTCCTCTTGTTGATGGGAAATATCTCAGAATTACAGGCGGCACTCACGGACTCACTCAGAAAACGACTGGGAACCCCGAGTCTGCTTACAACGTTTCGGAATTTTATTTCCTTCGTCAGGTAACAATACATACAGTATACAATATACAGGGGATTATATTGTACACCCCCACACAGGCAGGAGAATCAAATTAAGACACGTACTGACCTGCTCCAGTAAATACGTAGTATACTGTATAAAATGCCCCTGCAGTTTATATTATGTAGGGAAGACGATTTGCCAGTTTAAGGAACGTATGGCGCAGCACCGCAGTGCCATCAAACAATCTCTGGAGGGCAAGAATGTTGACCAGCCGGTCGCTAAACATTTTAAGGCCAGGGGAAACTCACTATCTTCCTTGCGATATAAAATACTTGACCATGTCATCGAGGACAGGAGAGGTGGTGATAGGGCCAGAGCGCTCTTGCAATGTGAGGCAAGGTGGATTCACCTCTTAGATACGATTGCCCCTAAAGGTCTGAATGAGATGTTGTCCTTGAATTGTTTTTTATGATGATGGCTGCTTATGTGCTGTGATGCCATGCCATTGCACATTACGAAATGTCTTTTATCCCTGATGTTCTGGTTATGTAAACTACTGTGACGTCCTTTGTATATAGTTTCCATGGTGACGGACTCTGTGTTACACATTTCCCTGCCTTCCGCTTGGCGCCGTCTGACAGTGATGACGTCAGCGGAAGTACAGGGGGGGAGCCGGGCACTGCTCACACTTGCACATGCACGCTAAGTGTTTGGTATAAAGGTAAGCTTTTGTATATTGTATGTATTGTTACCTGACGAAGGAAATAAAATTCCGAAACGTTGTAAGCAGACTTGGGGTTCCCAGTCGTTTTCTGAGTGAGTCCGTGAGTGCCGCCTGTAATTCTGAGATATATATATATATATATATATATATATATAATTTACTAGATATACGCACAGGTTTGCTAGTGATAGCACTGACAACTGTCTCTTTTGTATAATTCATATATGGAATTAGTTGCGTCTATAGCCGTTCTGGTACCATATACAATATAGTTAAATCCAAGCAACGGCATATTTCTCTTCTGTTTTGTTTCAAAATGTTGCCTATTGGCCCGGTGGTGCAGCTGTAACAACCTGGAGCTCAACCCACTTAAAACCGTTGAGATGGTAGTAGACTTTAGGAAGAAACCAGCTGAAGCACCCCCACTAATCATAGCCGATAATGCGGTGCCACTAGTGGACTCCTTCAAGTTCCTGGGGACTACGATCTCTAGAGACCTCAAGTGGGGACCAAATGCAAATGCCACCATTGGAAAGGCGCAGCAGAGGCTGTTCTTCCTAAGGCAACTAAAGAAGTTTAACATCCCACAGAATCTTCTGCTCCTCTTCTACTCCGCAATTGTAGAATCTGTCCTATGTTCCTCGATTATCGTCTGGTATAGCTCCGCCAGCAAGAGAGACAAACACAGGCTCCAAAGAGTGGTAAGGTCTGCTGAGAAGATCATCCGAGTTGACCTTCCGCCTGTCCATGACCTGTACCGGTCCAGAGCCAAAAAAATGGGCGACTAGGATAGTCAATGATCCGCCTCATCCAGGCCATGGCGAGCTCAACCTGCTGCCATCTGGGAAAAAATACAGGGCCATTGCCACCAGAACCAATAGAAGCCTCAAAGCTTCTTTCCTCAAGCAGTCCACCTGCTGAACTCCTGACAAATCGCCGGGCTGACTGACTGTCCAGTCGCTCTACTCCGATCTTCTGATTGGAACGAATACCGTGTACTTTTACTTAATCTGTATACTGCATATATTTCCCCCCCCCCCCCCCCCCTCTTGTCTACGTGTTCCCCCCTGGCTGCTGCACTGTAAACCGAAAACAAATTCCTAATATACGCAAGTGTACCTGGCCAATAAAGCTGATTCTGATTGTTATCATGCTGCTTTCAGTCAATTCTTTATAAAGCTTGTTGCATATGAAAATCTAACATTTAGGTAGCAGAAGAATTTATCACAGGAGAAATCGCACATAGGGGGTCATTTAGACCGGTGGCGGCAAACTGTGCATGCGCAGCAGCTGCACACTGTGGCTGCACGGCCATACACATTGCAGTTGCATACCCAATGGATGCGTCCGCAATGGGATTGAACGTCAAGGCCATTGCGGTGGCGGGGTTTCAGCATTGCAGGGGCGGCGCTGGGAAAATGAGGGTGGGCCAGGACCATTTTTGGGGTGGCTGTGTGATATCACATGCAGCCTTTCCAAAAAAATGGAAGCTGACAGCGCCAGGGGTCAACCCTAGATCTGCTGCATCGGGAGGCAGCCCCACACGTGCTGGGCAACCTTGCCCTGTGCTGGGCGGCGCTCAGCATGTGCAGAGATTAACACAGATCTGGCTGCGTATGCAGCCATCTGCATTCATCTCTGAATAGTCCTGTATGGTAATGACAGTCTTGAATAATTTAATAAGATTTATAGAGCTGGTCTGCAATAGTAAACTCTGTCCTCCGATGGCATTAGCAGCACTTCCATATGTAAAGAGCTATCAGGGAGTCAGAAAGCAAATAACTAATGCCCAGATTTATCAAGCCTTGGAAAGTGATAAATAGCACGGTGATAAAGTACCAGCCAATCAGCTCCTAACTGCCATGTTACAGGCTGGGTTTGAAAAATGACAGGAGCTGACTGGTTGGTCCTGTGCTATTTATCACTCTCCAAGGCTTGATAAATCTGGGCCTAAGGGGGACATGTACTAAGCAGTGATAAAAGTGGAGAAGTGAGACAGTGGAGAAGTTCCCCATGGCAACCAATCAGCATTGACGTAACATTTCTAATTTGCATACTATACAATTATACGGAGCAGCTGATTGGCTGCCATGGGAAATTTCTCCACTGGCTTACTTCTCCACTTTTTTCACTGCTTAGTACCTGTCCCTCTATGTATATATTTAGGTCCCTATCCTTTATGTCACACATGAGCAGGGGCCCAGCTAGGACACAAGCCGGCAGTATGACGTTTAGTGTAGGTTTTACCAATAACCGTGACAGCTCTTTAAAGGAGCAGCTGTCTTGGCAATAAAGTAAATAAAATAGCCTTTATACTACATCTCTTATTGCCATTAATAGCGACAACAGGAGATATTAGTTACTGGGGGAAATTAGTCCTAGGGTCTTAAATAGAACTCTAAATATGGTAAATGTAGAATATTACTCCCATTAGTTAAGGAGAAAACATTTACAAGACGCACATACGTACTGTAAATACAGAAAATATGTACAATTCAGCTTTATGTAATGAGTAAGTCTGTGACAGAGATACAAGCGTAGCATATGAAGCTCTGTCTACAAACAGCAGGGCTCTTCATCATGCTGACAAAGCCAGGGTCTGTCAGCACAGTGCTGAGAACCAGCCGCTGGAAACTGTCACAAGCGGTTTGGATTTTGAGAGATGATGCCATGGGGAAATGTGAATCCCGCCAAGAACATTTATCCGACTTCTCTCTGACAAACACACAGGTGAATGGAATGTCCTGAGTTCTCAGCAGTTTTCTTGCCATTCTTCATGGACACTTTAGTGTGAGATGAAGCCGTGGTTTATTGTTTTCATTGCTGACAAAAGTAATTTATAGTGCAAAACAGTATAGTTCAGAAAAACAAGTGAAACGCCTTCACAAAACAGGAGAAGTGGAGGTTCCCTTGGGAAGAGAATGGAAATATGATATGACTAACTTTAAATGTTTAAAAGTGAAGTAGTACAAATAATAAATGAATATATTGTTACTAGTTCTACAGGTAATTTTCATGGTTGGTTTGTCCACTGGTTACTTTATACCAAAGTTAATGAAACATCAACCTTTCTGCTGTAAATCCAGTAAGTGATAGGCAATGCCTCCAAAACAATGTAGTCTGAGGCTGGATGCGCTTTTTTTTTAAATATATATTTTTTATTCAATCATCATTGTCCTTTTGATGCAGCATCCTTGGGCCCCCAACTAAGCCATCCCCTCTTCCTCACACAGATCATACCTGCTGAGGCAGAGGAGGAGGAAGTGGAAGCAGAAGGAAGGGAGGAGGCAAGACTAGCTGGGAGACCAGGAGGCCCCAGCACTGCTGCGGAGAGGTGGCTCTGAGATGAAGAATTCAGTCTGCACACTGCCCTCTGTAGCACATGTATAGAGACACCAGGGCAGGGTCTGCTTTCTCCGCATTCTAACTAGGAGACACTGAATCCAGTGGGGCAGTGCTGATAAGAGGGGTAGGCCCCTCTGTCTTAAGAGCTATGGCCAGGGCTTAAAGTGGTCCTGGTGAGGTGGTGGAACTCATGGAGGAGGACCATGGAGGCACCAGGACCTGAGGAAGGAGTAGGTGGCTGTAGCTCATCAGTAACACTAGTGCCGCCTGTGGGGTTGCCTTTTCTGTTGGAATTACTGTGCAGGGCAATGGAGATGGTGGAACTAGTTCCCCCTACTATTACAGGTGGTGGAACTCCGTTCCACCTCGTTCCCCCCCACTTTAACCCCTGGCTATGGCCCCCTAAGGCTTAATCTGGCACCTGGGTGGGTATTGTTTTTTTTTTTTTGAAAATATGTTTATTAGTTTTTCCACATAGAGACATAAAGAGAGAAAAAGGCAGAGAAACAATGCAGTACAAAGTGCATGTAAAATGCTTATACTTATGGATTACATAATAGGCAACAAAGGTATGGCATAGTATCAAACATCACCACTACCCCTGGTGCTGTGTGTAGGAGCGAGCAGTGCAGAGGACCATATCAAAGCATCAGCAGTGATGAATATAAACAGCAATTTAGGCCTATAATATATTATGAAAGAAAAACTGCACATTATCACATATGTAACAAACCAAAATCAACTAGACAATCAGAGAGAAAAAGAAAGAAGAAAGAAAGACAACAAAGACATGGATAAGAAGTGTGAGGGAGGAGGGGGGGGGGGGGTTGCAGATGCCTAAAGAATATTCATCATACATGATAAGGCACATTCCTAGGGACTGTGGGGATCAAATCGCTCAGTATCAAGGTACGGAAGCGAGCATCACCCCGGTGCCGAAGGTGGATCATCACCAATAGGGATACCTAGTCTGCGGTAAGAATCCCAACTAAGGGAATCAAACAATTTCAGTATATGAGTTCGTTGTGGGGGTAGAAGAGAGTCAATGTATAGTCACCATTTCTTATAAAAGCGCAAAGCATTACGGTCAAGGTCTGGGAGAGTGGATTGGCGTTCAAAGTATAGTGTATTAGTAAGTAAAGACTTGAGGTTACCTAGGGAGGGAGAGGTTCGATATATCCAATGATTCAGAATTAACTTTTTCCCCAGGGTCAATAGTACATATAGAAACGGAATGCAGTATGTCTGGGATGGATGTAAACGCCAGGTTGTAGTATTAAGGCCGAGGAGTGCCGCTGGATCCATAGGGAGAGAGATCCGGAAAGTGGATTTTATATACCACACTACTTTATTCCAGAATCGTTTAATTTTTGGACAATGCCAAAAGTTATGCATAAAGAGAGCATTTGGTGCTTTACATTTGGGGCAACGACCAGAGTCTGTAGAGACCATATATTTGCGTTGTCCCGGGGCAATATATGCCCGATGTAAAAATTTAAAGTGGATTTCCTGAAGCTGGGCAGAATGCAGGGCTTTCAGTATAGCGGGAAGGGGGGAGAGGAAGCACTCAACCGATGGGTCCCAGGACCACTCACTCGACCATTTTGACAACATGGGGGGCCAGAAAACCTCCGGCCTGCCGGGCAACAAGTCCCGATATAACCAGCATATCTTGTATGAAAAGGTAGGTAACGTGACCAGCAGGGCGGACAGAGGATCCTTTCTCCGCTCGTGCACAGGAGGGATGGGGAGAGTTTGTACAAAATGGCGTACTTGTAGGAACATGAAGAAATCAGATGAGGGCACACCGTGTCTCTCGGCTAAATCCGCGAATGACAGTACATGGCCACCCGGGTCAAACACATCACGAATGAGGGCTATGCCCCTAGATTTCCATGTGAGGAATTTGGTATTATCAAGGGGAGGAGTGAAGCAGGGGTTTCCGCACAATGGGATAAAAGGAGAGTATTCTGGGTTGCGATGTAGGGCCTTGTTAATGGCCCACCAGGAGCGATAGGCGTCCCAGAAAAGAATATTAGGGCGTACCATTGGTGGGAGCAAAGCTTTCGGGGTATGTAGCAAAGCCCTTAGGTCGTAAGGGTGTACAAGGCCCTGTTCCATGTCATAATTAACATATGAGGAGGTGCCCCTTAACCAATCCGAGATATACCTAAAGTTCGCAGCCTGGAAGAAAGCCAAGAGGTCTGGGACAGCCAAGCCACCCTGGGCGCGGGGGAGTTTAAGTTTAGGTAAAGAAATCCGAGACCTCTTGCGATTCCACAGGAATTTGGAGAACATTCTATCACATTCTTTTAAGTCTTTAGTAGGGGGCTGGATAGGAATCATCTGGAGTAGATAAGAGATCTTGGGGAATACAATACTCTTCAAAATAGCTACTCTTCCTAGTAGGGACACAGGAAGAGATGACCAAGTGGATAGCAATTGGGAAACTTTGTTAAAAACAGCGGTATAGTTGACTGAGTATAGGTCTAATATATTCACAGGGATATATATACCCAAATATTTAAGGCCTAAGGTGTTTCTCTTAAATTGAGTGAGAACTGGCACCGGGGGGCGCTGACAGGCAATCGAGTTGAGTGGGAAGAGTTCAGACTTAGAGGCATTAACACGATATCCCGCAAAGGCACCAAACTCAGAAATAGCCAGCATGATCTGCGGGACAGAGGTCTCAGGTCGTGAAATAAAGAGGAGCATGTCATCTGCAAACAAACTCACACGGAGCTCATGGTCATGAACCAATACTCCGGAGTATTCTGGGAGATGACGCAGTTTAATAGCCAGGGGCTCTATGGCAATAGCAAATAAAAGTGGGGAAAGGGGGCAGCCCTGCCTTGTGCCTCGGTGAAGAGGAATAGGAGCCGACAAGTAGCCATTACACATGATGCGAGATGAGGAGGGGGAATACAAATTACGTATCATGTTGATCAGGTCCAGCGGAAACCCAAACTTATCCAGCGTCGTGTATAAGTGATCCCAACTGACAAGATCAAACGCTTTCTCTGCGTCCAGGGAGAGGATGTATTGGGGGTCAGGGTCTCCGCTGGAGTGTAACCAGGTGGCCGCGGCAAGAACTTTACGGATATTGTTAGTGGAGTGTCGGCCTGAGATGAAACCAGTTTGGTCAGGGTGGATAATGGAGGGGAGTAATCCCTTTAACCTATCTGCAATAATTTTCGTAAATAGTTTATAGTCAACGTTGAGCAAGGAGATGGGGCGGTATGAACCGGGGAGATGGGGATCCCTTCCAGGTTTGGGAAGGAGACGTATCAGGGCTTCGTTAAAGTACAGAGGGAGGGAATGGGAAGATAAAATGTTATTAAATACCAGGGTCAGAGGATCCAGCAATTTAAGTATGAGCATTTTGTAGAATTCCCCAGAGAAACCATCGGGTCCAGGTGTTTTCATGGGCTTAAGATGTTTAATTGCCGCTTCCACCTCCTGGGTAGTAATCGGCAAGCAAAGATCCCCCTTCACCGATGCTGATATTTGAGGCAAGGAAACAGAGTCCCAGAAAGAAGTTTTAGCTGCTAGATCGAGGGGAGGGGGGGAGTAAATGTCAGTATAAAATTCTGAGAGGATCTGCGCCATGTCCACAGATCTGGTAGCCAACGAGCCATCGTCTCGTTTCAATGTCTGGATCACCGAGGACGGCACTGAACCCCGCAGAAGATTTGAAAGGAGACGGCCCGTTTTATTGCCGTATCTATGAAAGCGGTGATTTCTGCTAAATGTATGGCGGTCGCCCATTAATGCCAGTACAGCACCAAACTGAGACTTGCAATCTAAATATACCTTCTTTGAGGCAGGAGACGGGCACTGTTTGAAGTGTTGGTAGGCATCAGTTAGGCAGCGTTGGGAGGTTTTAAACTCAGAAAGAAATTGTTTCTTTCTTGTGGAAGTATATTCCACAAGCCTACCGCGTATAACCGCCTTTGAGGTCTGCCAGAACAATAAGGGATCAGTTTCAGCAATACTTGCATTATCCAGTCTGAACTCCTCCCAAAATGCCTCCAACCTGTTCCGAAATTGTAGGGAAGAGGTAAAGGAAGTGGGGAAACGCCAGCATTTAAAGGAGCCATAGTCTAATGAGGTGGTAAGGGAAACCCAAACTAGGGCGTGATCAGAAAGAGAAATTGTTTCCATCTGTGCTTCAGTATTTTGGGGAATCAGGGAATCTGAGAGCAATAAAAAGTCTATTCTGGACAGTGTGCCGTGAGCAGCCGAGAGACACGAGTACTCCCTGTCAGTGGGATGAAGAAATCTCCAAGCATCAGTCAGATGCAGTTGTTGTGCAAAAAAGGTGACACCTAAGGTAGGAGGGGAGCGTGCACGAGCGGAGGAGTTCGAATCCATATAAGCGGAGGCCACAATATTGAAGTCTCCGCCCACAATCATTGGACAGGGCATAAACGGGCACAGTGTTGTTATGAGACTCTTAAAAAAATCTTTTGAATATGAGTTTGGAGCATACACAGAACATAAAACAT
Organism: Pseudophryne corroboree; assembly: GCF_028390025.1. Taxonomy (NCBI): domain Eukaryota; kingdom Metazoa; phylum Chordata; class Amphibia; order Anura; family Myobatrachidae; genus Pseudophryne; species Pseudophryne corroboree. Next base: position 170,098,197 of record NC_086448.1, on the reverse strand, counting down.
ATTTGGTATTATGAAGTAAAATTTCAAGTATTAGGAATCTACCAGCAGGATCGCACAGGGAAGTAATGACTTCAATATGCAAGCTACTTTTAGCGAGGATCAACACACCCCTAGCCTTAGAAGAATAGGGAGCGTCTGAGAGTACCTGCCAGCCCAAAACACCCAATTTTTGGGCCTCTGGGGTGAGAAGGTGCGTCTCCTGTATAAACACCAAATCCATATGTAATCTATTTAAGTAGAGCAGGATCTTCTTCCTCTTGATAGGGGAATGGATACCCCCAACATTCCATGTGCCCACCTTAATAGAAGACATGGGGCTTTAAGTAATAAGTAATCATACAGGAAGACATCTTACAAACCCATAAGCAGTGTAGGGTGGGAAAAGACACAAGAGGAAGGAGGGGAGGGGGAAGACACAAGGATAGTAGAGACATAGAGATGAGAAGAAAATATTAGACCCACCGGGGGGTCCCACAGCAATATTCGTGTAACAACTTCACGGTATTATAATTAAAGTAATAACCAAGGGCAGCAAGGAGGGCAGTGCTCCTAGCCAGCAACCACTATAATGAGCAGCATAGGGTATGGGGGGGGGGGGGGAGAGGGAGGAGGGTAAGGGGAGGGGGGTGTAGGGGAGGGGGAGATAGGGAGTGGAAGGGGGGAGGGGGGGAGAGGGGTAAGGGATATGAGTGAGCGGTCAGAATGACATCAGCCTACCCCTAAATGGATGGGCAAAACAGGCATCCAAGCATATAAAACTATATAAAACTGGAAACAGGCATATAGGTATACATTGCTTAGAGGAAACTTATGTCACTTTAAGATTATATATACATCACCCAGAAGACCACTGAGGGATTAGCGAGAAGGTCCAAATAAGACTAACAGGGGAACTTATAGTCCACGGGGTGGGGATGAGAAATAAATGTATGTCGAGGGTGACTAAGTCCAGGCAACAATGAAGCAGGATAGTTACAGGGCAGTGTCTGTAGAAGACGGCTATTTCGGCACTTGTTCGGAGGCTTCGGTCTCCGAAAGATAAGCGGCAGCATCCTCCGGGGTGTGGAAGTCCTTAAAAAATGTGCCATCGAAAATCCTCAGGAGTGCAGGGTAGAGTAGAGCAAACTTTCTGCCCTCGTGGGCTAATTTTGAGCATGTGGGAGAGAACGCCTTTCGTAGCCTGGTAAGCTCCGGGGAGAAGTCCTGGAAGATTAATAATTTGGCATCTTCCCAAACAAGGTCTCTTATACGGCGGGAAGCAGACCACAGGGCCTCTTTATGGAGGTAGTTAAGACACCGAAATAGCACAGCACGTGGTCGGTTGGATGCAGCGGAGCGACCGGGGCCTGTTCTGTGTGCACGTTCTACCACGAGATCCGAGCAAATATCTTGAATTCCAAGGAGATCGGGAAGTGTGTGTCGAAGGAAGTGACAAAGAGCTTGGCCCTTAATCGTCTCTGGGAGCCCAATGAGCCTGAGATTATTTCTGCGCAATCTATTGTCTAGATCGTCGATCTTAGACCATACCATGTTTTCTGATTTCTGCAGTTTAGCGGAGATGTCGGAGAGTTCAGCGATTTGCTGAAAATTTTCACCAGCAGTATGTTCCACTTGTAAAACACGCTTGGATAGTTGTTTATACTGGCTTTTAATATCCAGGACAGCTTGCTGTAGTGCAGCAGCATGCAGCTGTGCTTGTTCTTGAAATAATGGCTGGACGGTCTCCTTCACCGCTCTAACAATGTCCTCATAGGACAAGGAATGCCCCGGGGTAGAGGAGGGCAGTAACGAGCCTAGGGTAGCGGACCCAGCAAGGGATGGAGAGACGCTGGGCACTGGGGCCAAGGGAGGAGCTGAGGTAACCGCCGTTCGAGCTCCAGCCTCCAGAGAAGCCGCGGCGGCCATCTTGGAAGCCGAGCCGCGGCTTTCAGATTTGGCCCGTGGAGGCTTTCCCTGCATCGTGGGAGCTAAGAATCGGTCCATAGAGGGGGGCCGGATGTACGGGGAGCGGGCCGGTGTGAGTGACCGCTCAATGGACGCCCAAAGCGGGCGATATGTTAGAGGTCAGTGGCTGCAGGCACCGGAGCTTCTAAGCAGCGTGTCACTCCATGCGGTGCCGGAACCGGAAGTCGGGTGGGTATTGTTAAATGATTCTAATGCCAGACATATCAGGTGGCACAGTTGTACATACACCTTACCAACTGATAGAGAAATCGGCAGATTGGCCAGGTTGCGGGTCCGTTGGATAAGTGTGTATACAAGTGTGTATTTAAAAATATCTACCAAAAACTCACTAACCCTGTAATAGGAATGTACTCAATGGTGTAACCTTTGCTATTTACTTCAGATAACATATTTAAATAAAAATGATATATTTTTAAACCTGTAATACCCTATTGTATCAAGTGATAGGCGACTTCTGCTTCAGATTTCTATTTCTTTTTCAAATTAAATTCAAGCAAGTATTTAAATAGTTATTTCATTTTTCTTTCACATTTGTCTTAATACTTTATCCTATTTAGGCAGAAAAGAGTGATCGCCAAGGAGGCACTTCAGAGGATTAGAGTAGTGGGACATTCTGTCCCACTGATTCACATTACAGCACCTTGCTAATTATGCCTAATCACCACAGATTAGGAGGAGAATGACTCATCACTGTACTGCCTTGTTATTCACTTACAGCTAGCTGAGTGTACAGCAGTAAATCCACAGGTTGTCTAAATAAGCCATAGGGTGGCAGCTGCAGAGGCAGAATACTAGCAGTATATATTAAGTGTAGAATGATAATGTACAGTTTGAACAAGTTAATGTTTCCATATTAAGCATATGAATGGTTGCAGAGACATTGAAGACATACTGTACAGTATATAATCACAATACCAGTCAAACACTATAAAGTTAGTTATAAGAGAAAGCAGACATGGCCCTAGAAGTGGATCCCACACATTCTAGAAGGGTATTTTGAACCAGGATAGATTAACCCTCAGTCAGGCACAGCTGGCCTGACAGGCGCCGCAAAGCTGTTCTCGATCCCTTCTCCGCCCCAAGGGGCCACAGAGTCCTGTCCCTCCTAGTACCTCTCTATCTCTAGGTGCTGTTCGAAACCCCCCATGTCAGTTTTCCCGACGCCTGCGTGGAGTGCAGTAGTGACCCTCCTGGCCTTTCAGGCACACCGCGCCAAAACTCCTCCGACTTTTGAAGGTTCGTTTTCCTTCTATTTTCATCTATTTACTGTTTATTTTGCTCATTTTATGACTGAAAATTACAAAGGTTGTGGATATTTTGCGGAAATATGTAGGTTTGTCCAGGGTGGCCTCTCAGGCACACTGCGCCCAAACTTATACTCATGTTCGTGTTTTCTCTTTTTTGCTTCAGATTTTCTGCTGAAATGGCCCGTAAAACCTACGATTTCTCTCTTTGTACCTCCTAATGAAGGTCACTGATCACTTTAAGAGCGTTAGAATTGAGTTAATTAGGTGCTAACAGGCGCCTGAACGCGGGAGTCCCAGAGGTGTGCCTGACAGAGGGCTAAAAGGTTAAACATTTTTCATCCCTAATAACTGCCCCCCTAGTGCCTAACCTTAACTCTCCATCGGTGCCATATATAGACTTCACATGCATTCATTTGCAAACCAGCAACATACCACCATACCACCGCACACTGGTGGTTAGTCAGATGTGGAAGCAAATAAAAAAAGCAAGTAACTGGCAGGTGGGCAGATGTAACCTGTGAGAGAGTTAGATTTGGGTGGGGTGTGTCCAAACTGAAATTTAAATTGCAGCGTAAAAATAAAGCTGTCTTTGTGGGCTACATGTAAAAGCAGCCAGTATTTATCCTGCACAGAAATAAATAAATTAGCTCCCCTTGCCTTGCAAAATAGTTTGTTCCAGATACAAACTTACGTTTCTTTTCTGCATTGCTTCTAAATCCAAATCAGACCTGTTGACAAACCCTTAATAATCACTGGAACAAAAGTGAGCCACCTCATGAAATCTGCAAGTGACTAGTTACTTTTCTCTTATCTTTGAATAGAAAAACTGCTGCAGATTGAATGGCGTTTCCCACACTTACATATTAATTTAACACTGAAACTGACTTTAGTTTCATCTGTGAACCATTAGGTGCATCAATCCCCCATGTGACCAGATATTCTGAACAAGACAGCAGAACAGTAAAAGTTGATCCATCTCCTAGAAGCTGCAAGTGATATTATATAATGGTTAATGTTACTTATCTCATTGAAGAACATGATCTATACTCGGATACTTTGATGTGAGCTAAAATATGAATGAAAAGAGCACGTATTCTCTATGAAGTCAGCAGTTGTCCAGTGTACTGTACCTCATTCTTTGATCATCGGGTGGTGTCATTTCCACATGGTGCAGCGGCCCATTCAAGTTAACAACATGTAAGGTAACAACTGGGTTCTCACAGCCAGCCTAGAACAGAAAATGCCAATAACTGTAAATTACATTATTTAATCAATCTACCTTGGAAAATACAAATGTGCACTGTGTACCACCTTGTAATAGAAAATAGATTTTTAGAGGGATAAACACTAACAACATCAGCGCAGACTGGTTCTTTAACAAACATTTATTTTATTGCACAGTTTATGCCCGCTGGCCTGTGGTAAGTCAGATATCCAAAGAACGCTGGGATCTTATTGTCTCAGCCATTGTGATCAGTGGCGTAAGTTCGTGCCAGTTGTCTAGAGGCAAAATAAATATTGGTGCCCCCCTCTCCCCCCGTACATATATATATATATATATATATATATATCACCAAAAAGATTTCTGAGGGCGCACAAATCAAATTAATTAGTTAAAATTCTCATCCAGCAACCAATTTTAACCATATAAACATTTATTAAATGTTCACCCTATGCAACTTAAGACAACTTAATTGCAATTTAGGAGGGGAGATATTCACACACAGACTGGATTCCACTATATTGCACTATTTGATCAAAACAATTGGATTTTTAGCTGGACATCATATCGGTCCCACATCTCCTGAAAAAGGGGACCGGCTTTATATTAGATACTCACTGTCACATGGTACACTATAAATCACCATTATAGATTTACTATTCAGTCAAAAGCCTGTTCCCATCTTGCCCACCTTCTCAATCTCTCCCTCTCATCAGGCACTGTCCCCTCTGCCTTCAAGCATGCTCTTGTCTCCCCTATTCTTAAAAAACCTACCCTTGATCCAAACACTCTCTCCAACTATCGACCCAACTAACTAACTATCCTCCCTTTTACCTCTAAACTTCTTGAGCGTATTGTCTATAATCGCCTCACTGCCTTTCTTTCTTCTCACGCACTGCTTGACCCATTCCAGTCTGGTTTCCGTTCTCTCCACTCCACTGAAACTGCCCTTGCAAAAATCTGCAATGACCTCCATGCAGCCAAATCTAAGGGCCACTACTCTCTGCTTATTCTTCTTGACCTCTCTGCTGCTTTTGGCACTGTGGACCACCCTCTCCTTCTGCAAATCCTTCACTCTCTTGGTCTGCGTGATACTGCCCTCTCCTGGCTGTCCTCCTACCTCTCTGGTCGTTCCTTCTCTGTCTCCTCTCATGATGCTACCTCCCCCCCACTTCCACTAACTATTAGTGTCCCCCAAGGATCTGTTCTTGGTCCTCTCCTTTTCTCTCTCTATACGTCCTCTTTAGGTGGTTCCAGTATGAATGGTCGACCATGTTATGGTCGACAGTCATTATGTCGACCACCATTGGTTGACATTGACATGGTTGACATGGACACATGGTCGACACATGAAAATGGTCAACACATGAAAAGGTCGACATGAGTTTTTTTACTTTTTTTGGTGTCGTTTTTTGCGTAAAGTGACCGGGAACCCCAATTAGTGCACCGCTTCCCCTCGCATGGCTCGCTTCGCTCGCCATGCTTCGGGCATGGTGCCTTCGCTCCGCTACCGCTTCGCTCGGCACAGATTACTGTTCCAATTGTAGTCCACGTGGATCGTTAAGTATGGAAAAGTTCCCCAAAAGAAAAAAAAGTTAAAAAACTCATGTCGACCTTTTCATGTGTCGACCTTTCATGTGTCGACCATTTTCATGTGTCGACCATGTGTCCATGTCGACCATGTCAATGTCGACCAATAGTGGTCGACCTAATGACTGTCGACCATAACATGGTCGGACATCTGAACGGATACCCTTTAGGTGAACTCATTAGTTCTTTTAACTTCCAATACCACCTCTATGCTGATGACTCTCAAATCTACCTCTCCTCCCCTGATCTCTCCTCCACTCTCCTCACTCGTACCTCCAAATGTCTTTCTGTTATCTCTTCCTAGATGTCCCAGCGCTATCTTAAACTCAACATGTCTAAGGATGAGCTGATCATCTTGCCACCCTCCTGCACAACCTCACCTCCTACAATCTCATTATCCATTGATGTCATGACTATCTCCTCTAGCCCCCAAGTACGCTGTCTTGGCGTAATCCTTGACTCCTCCCTCTCCTTCAAACCACACATTCAGCACCTCTCACAAACCTGTAATTTTCATCTCAAAAACATTTCCAGGATCAGACCTTTTCTCACCCAGGATGCTACTAAGATCATTATTCACTCACTGATTATTTCCAGACTGGACTACTGTAATCTCCTCCTAACTGGCCTCCCTGAAAATTACCTCTCTCCACTCCAATCTATCCTCAATGCTGCTGCCCGGCTCATCTTCCTCACCAAACGCACTACGTCCACCTCCCCTCTCCTACAAGACCTTCACTGGCTTCCCTTCCCTTTCAGAATCCAATTCAAACTTCTCACACTCACTTACAAAGCACTCACCCACTCCTCTCCCATTTACATCTCTGACCTTATCTCCCTTTACTCTCCCACCCGTCCTCTTCGCTCTGCTAATGCACGCCGACTCTCCTGTCTTCTGATTTCCTCCCACTCCTATCTCCAAGATTTTTCACGTGCTGCTCCCTTTCTCTGGAATTCTTTACCTCTCCCCCTCAGACTCTCCACCTCTCTACAAAACTTAAAACGGGCCCTTAAGACCCACTTCTTTACCAAACCCAGCCTAATCTCATCCTAACTTTCTGTTCCACGCTCCATATGTACCCCATCTGTGTCACCCCTGTCTGTCTACCCCTGCCCTTAGAATGTAAGCTCTCACAAGTAGGGCCCTCTTCCTCCATGTGCTTATCCTTTTCTTACTTTAATAATCCTCTACTGCCCAAATTCCGCAGTTTTTTGGCCACCTTGGAACTTATCTCTTTGTCGTTTACTGGTGTAGTTATGCTTAGTTACCCTGTACTTGTCCTATATTGTCTTCAACTGTAAGTCACTGTTTTCCTGTTTTGTTTATGTGCATATGTACTCTGTAATTGGGCGCTGCGGAACCCTTGTGGCGCCATATAAATAAAGGATAATAATAATAATAATCAATTCAAAGGATCATCAGAACGAAAATATCCATTACAGTATACAAGAATTTTACTGATTTTTGCTACGTCTATCGTTTACAACCAGCTTAAAGATGATGGCTCCTATAATGAATACAGCTTAACGGTCCTTCAAAAACTCATGCCCCTGATGAAGTCCGTTTGAGGACGAAACGCGTTGGGTCAAAGATCAATTTTGTCTGAATAATAGTACTTTGATATCTTTATTATTCCTTGTATAAAGGGGACTAATAACGTACCTGTTCTGTACTTTATACTGTATGATATTGTCTTAAGTTGCATAGGATGAACATTTAAGAAATTTTTATACTGTTAAAATTGGTTGCTGGATGATAGGCCCTACACACTTGGCGATATTTTGAAAGATATGAACGATCTCGTTCATAAATGAACGAGAACTCGTTCATATCTTTCAGTGTGGAGACTTAAGCGATGAACGATGCGCGGCCCCGCGCTCGTTCATCGCTGATCTCCCGTCGGCTGTGCATGCAGGCCAATATGGACGATCTCGTCCATATTTGCCTGCACTTCAATGCAGCCGGGTGACGAGGGGGGTGAAGAAACTTCACTCCCCCCGTCACTGCCCCCCCGCCGCCGGGTTGCTCGTCGGCCGTAACGGCCGTCGGGCACCTCGGCGGCGCATCGCCGAGTGTGTAGGGCCCTTGAGAATAATAACTAACTAATTTGATTTGTGCATCCTCAGAAATCTTTTTGGTGCTGTTTATGTGAATCCTTTGCTAGCAGGAGTGTTTTTCGTGAGATGCAGCCTTGTTGCAGCGCGAGATAAGGGTAAATTGTTCAATATATATATATATATATATATATATATACATAGAGATCCCTGCACTCTCACGCAGCTCTGTCAACAACTGCGGTGCCAATCAGAGTCCGACCCACATAGAGGTGGGACCCATAGTACAATACAGGATTATCCACCGAGTGGAACAGATAGCACTCTCCAGACTTTACTTCAATAAATCAGCAAAGAAAGTATTTAATGTAAAGGTAATCTCACAGTTCAAAGGTAATATCCATTTCCGACGTTTCGGTCCACACCAGGACCTTTGTCAAGGAATTACAGTACAGCGTGATCAAAAACAGTCAGCATCACAGCAAGAGTCAGCATAGCAGGTAACTGTTATACAGAGATATTGCCTCACCGGCCCCCGTTAAATAACCAGCATTACAGGCGCCAGTCCCGCCCCCACACTTGCAGGAAGTGGGGTGGAACGCATGGCTGAGACGCAGACATCACTTCCGTGTTCACAGGAAGTGAGCTGCGTCCGTAATGACGAGCATGGCATCGGGCGCGCCATGGAACGCAATCTGGAAGTGGAGAGAACCAGTGTTGGAACGCAAAGCGTCACTTCCTTGGTTACCGGAAGTGAGCTGCGTCCGGTTTTTCAGTGTACATCTAGGCTCGTCCACAGCCGTGATCACCACTGATCACGGGTTACACATCATCGTAGTGGTTTATTACACTAGAGCGCGTATCTGTTATTTGGGCAAAATACATCAGTAGTGCGTCAATGGTTTTGGGCAGATGTGAAACCGGCCGTGGTGGAGAAAATTACCCACCGCGGTCCAGTTCATGATCTGCCTCACCCACCTCGAATATAGTTCACACGGGGCATTAATAACAGAATAAGCATTATTTCATAAATTTTTAAGGGGGCATATTTTCAATTCTAGCTGGGTATAACAGAGGCCGGTGTGGTCACAGGATTGGGGCTATACCTTAATACAGTAAATAGTACATAATAAACAGGCAACACCATAATAAGTAAGGAGAACAAAGTGAAATATGCATAGTTAATCCCACAGTCAATAGTAAACAAGAAACAGACAACCACATAATAAATAAGGAGAAAAAAGAGAAATATGCATAGTTAATCCCACAATCAGTGGGATATTCACATCTGCACCCCTGCGGCTATAACAAATGTATCTAAGTTATCTCCATGGGGTTCGTTAGTCTATTTCAAAAAGATAGATAAAGGGTTATTTTCATTCATGGTTAGCTCATTGAATGGACTGGACAGTCCAGTAAGATTCACTCATCAGATAGACGCCGTTAACATCAACTTTCGGGACATCTCCATCACATTGGAAGGAGGCCGTATTAACACAAGTCTCTACAGAAAACCCACTGACCGGAATACCTTGTTGCTTGCAACTAGTCAACACCCACCGGCTCTCAAGGACAATCTCCCTATTTCTCAATTTCTGAGAGTTATGCGTAACAACACAAATAAGGACATCATGGAAACACAACTAGCTGAGATGACTTTGCGATTCCTTAAGCGAGGATATGATAAGAATACGGTTAAGCGATGTCTGACGAAAGCCAGGAGAAAGTTTGAACCTTCCACAATTACAACACAGGCGACACCAGCACCAGACCGAATGGTCTTCACGACCACATATGATCATTTGTCCAACAGGGTCCGAGGAGCCATCCGCAAGAATTGGCCTATCCTAACCACTGATGACCAGCTCAAATTAAAAAGAAGTCCTCCCCCGATTATGGCCTACCGTAGGGCGGCCAATTTAAAACAACTACTACTAAGACCTATGGCTGGGCAGGAATCACCCACGACTACTACATGGCTGCATGAAAGAAGGCCTGGTTGCTTCAAGTGCACTGGGTGCACTACGTGCAGGGGTATGATAACGGGCCCATCATTCCCGCACCCCCATTCAGGGCGACCGATTGCTATCAAATACAGACTACATTGCTCTATGGACCATCTGATATATATCCTAACGTGCCCGTGCGGACTGTACTATGTGGGAATGACGACCAGACGGTTTCGCGATAGGATGGCGAACCATAGAACGTCGATACATCAAGCGATTACCATTGGGCCTGCCACCTTGCCGGTAGCCAGACATTTTATGACTCTACGACATCAAGTTTCTGACCTTAGGTCGAAATTGATAGATTGGATACCCCCATCACCTAGAGGTGGTGACAGTGCTCTCTTGCTTAGAAAAAGAGAAAGCCTGTGGATACACAAACTGGACACGATAGCACCAAAAGGGATGAATGAAAATAACCCTTTATCTATCTTTTTGAAATAGACTAACGAACCCCATGGTGATAACTTAGATACATTTGTTATAGCCGCAGGGGTGCAGATGTGAATATCCCACTGATTATGGGATTAACTATGCATATTTCTCTTTTTTCTCCTTATTTGTTATGTGGTTGTCTGTTTCTCGTTTACTATTGACTGTGGGATTAACTATGCATATTTCACTTTGTTCTCCTTACTTATTAAGGTGTTGCCTGTTTATTATGTACTATTTATTGTATTAAGGTATAGCCCCAATCCTGTGACCACACCGGCCTCTGTTATACCCAGCTAGAATTGAAAATATGCCCCCTTAAAAATTGATGAAATAATGCTTATTCTGTTATTAATGCCCCGTGTGAACTATATTCGAGGTGGGTGAGGCAGATCATGAACTGGACCGCGGTGGGTAATTTTCTCCACCATGGCCGGTTTCACATCTGCCCAAAACCATTGACGCACTACTGATGTATTTTGCCCAAATAACAGTGACGCGCTCTAGTGTAATAAACCACTATGATGATGTGTAACCCGTGATCAGCGGTGATCACGGCTGTGGACGAGCTTGGATGTACACTGAAAAACCGGATGCAGCTCACTTCCGGTAACCAAGGAAGTGACGCTTTGCGTTCCAACACTGGTTCTCTCCACTTCCGGATTGCATTCCACGGCGTGCCCGATGCCATGCTCGTCATTACGGACGCAGCTCACTTCCTGTGAACACGGAAGTGATGTCTGCGTCTCAGCCATGCGTTCCACCCCACTTCCTGCAAGTGTGGGGGCGGGACTGGCACCTATAATGCTGGTTATTTAATGGGGGCCGGTGAGGCAATATCTCTGTATAACAGTTACCTGCTATGCTGACTCTTGCTGTGATGCTGACTGTTTTTGATCACGCTGTAATTCCTTGACAAAGGTCCTAGTGTGGACCGAAACGTCGGAAATGGATATTACCTTTGAACTGTGAGATTACCTTTACATTAAATACTTTCTTTGCTGATTTATTGAAGTAAAGTCTGGAGAGTGCTATCTGTTCCACTCGGTGGATAATCCTGTATTATATATATATATATATATATATATAGCACCAATGAAAGGCGGCACTCGGAGACTTTCACAAAGTGATCAACGTGGTTTAATGTGGGTCGTCAACGTTTCGGGAGACGAACTCCCTTCTTCAGGACACAGCAAACAAGTGACTTGTTTGCTGTGTCCTGAAGAAGGGAGTTTGTCTCCCGAAACGTTGACGACCCACATTAAACCACGTTGATCACTTTGTAAAAGTCTCCGTGTGCCGCCTTTCATTGGTGCTATACATTGAGCTGCTGGCTCTTAAGGAGGGCACCGGAGCCGTTCCCTTAGGAGGATGAGGAGTGCCAGACCAATTTCTGGACTATATATATATATATATATATATATATACTTTGTGTGTGTGTGTGTGTGTGTGTGTGCGCTTGCGCGCGCGCGCGCGTGCGTGCGTGTGTGTGTGTGTGTGTGTGTGTGTGTGTGGAGTGTTCTGAAAAAAAAAAGCATACAGTATATACTTATTTCATTGTCATTTATTTTAAAACACACATTTCTTAGCAGTAATACCCAGGACTGGAACCCATGAACTGTTACACTGAAGGCAGACACCTTACTGATAGAACTATTTGCTCCTGCATAGCAAGCCTGCAGATTCAAACAATATAAAGCTACTAGTTAGAATTGTCAGTTCAAAACCATTGCAATTAGACAGATCTATGTATTGTATGCATGCTCAGTCACTCACAAAGTTGATTATCTCTCTGACAATTATTTTGCAAACCCAGGATTAGGACCCACAACCACTACACTGGAAGCAGACAACTTACTATTTGCTACTGTATAGGAAGCATGAGAATTCTAACTATATGAAGTTACTTGTAATTGTCAGAGAAGTAACTTCATATAGTTACAATTCTCATGCTTCCTATACAGGAGCAAATAGCTCCATCAGTAAGGTGTCTGCTTCCAATGTAATAGTTTGTGGGTTCTAATCCTGCACATGACACTTGTAAAATGTGTATCTATACTAAAGAGGGTGTGACTTATAAGGTGCAGGGACTAGGGGACAAGGAGTCGGCTACGGTTTCGCCAATTAGCTAACAAATATGCGGCTGCAATCAGTTCTGAATTAGGCCCAATGTTACAGACGCACGTTGTACACCAGGGAAGTGCTGATATTAGCATTAGTATAATGCCACAGATGCATGTTGTACACCGGGATAGTGCTGCTACAAGCATTAGTATAATGTCACAGACGAATGGTGTACATCGGGGAAGTGCTGATACTAGCATTAGTGTAATGTCAGAGACACACATTGTACACCGGGGAAGTGCTGATACTAGCATTAGTGTAATGTCAGAGACACACGTTGTACACCGGGGAAGTGCTGATACTAGCATTAGTGTAATGTCAGAGACACACATTGTACACCGGGGAAGTGCTGATACTAGCATTAGTGTAATGTCAGAGACACACGTTGTACACCGGGGAAGTGCTGATACTAGCATTAGTGTAATGTCAGAGACACACGTTGTACACCGGGGAAGTGCTGATACTAGCATTAGTATAATGTCAGAGACACACATTGTACACCGGGGAAGTGCTGATACTAGCATTAGTGTAATGTCAGAGACACACATTGTACACCGGGGAAGTGCTGATACTAGCATTAGTGTAATGTCAGAGACACACGTTGTACACCGGGGAAGTGCTGATACTAGCATTAGTGTAATGTCAGAGACACACATTGTACACCGGGGAAGTGCTGATACTAGCATTAGTATAATGTCAGAGACACACGTTGTACACTGGGGAAGTGTTGATACTAGCATTAGTGTAATGTCAGAGACACACGTTGTACACCGGGGAAGTGCTGATACTAGCATTAGTGTAATGTCAGAGACACACATTGTACACCGGGGAAGTGCTGATACTAGCATTAGTGTAATGTCAGAGACACACATTGTACACCGGGGAAGTGCTGATACTAGCATTAGTGTAATGTCAGAGACACACGTTGTACACCGGGGAAGTGCTGATACTAGCATTAGTGTAATGTCAGAGACACACGTTGTACACCGGGATAGTGCTGCTACAAGCATTAGAATAATGTCAGAGACACGCGTTGTACACCGGGGAAGTGCTGATACTAGCATTAGTGTAATGTCAGAGACACACGTTGTACACCGGGGAAGTGCTGATACTAGCATTAGTGTAATGTCAGAGACACACGTTGTACACCGGGGAAGTGCTGATACTAGCATTAGTGTAATGTCAGAGACACACATTGTACACCGGGGAAGTGCTGATACTAGCATTAGTGTAATGTCAGAGACACACATTGTACACTGGGGAAGTGCTGATACTAGCATTAGTGTAATGTCAGAGACACACATTGTACACCGGGGAAGTGCTGATACTAGCATTAGTGTAATGTCAGAGACACACATTGTACACCGGGGAAGTGCTGATACTAGCATTAGTGTAATGTCAGAGACACACGTTGTACACCGGGGAAGTGCTGACACTAGCATTAGTGTAATGTCAGAGACACACGTTGTACACCGGGGAAGTGCTGATACTAGCATTAGTGTAATGTCAGAGACACACGTTGTACACCGGGGAAGTGCTGATACTAGCATTAGTGTAATGTCAGAGACACACGTTGTACACCGGGGAAGGGCTGATACTAGCATTAGTGTAATGTCAGAGACACACATTGTACACCGGGGAAGTGCTGATACTAGCATTAGTGTAATGTCAGAGACACACATTGTACACCGGGGAAGTGCTGATACTAGCATTAGTGTAATGTCAGAGACACACGTTGTACACCGAGGAACTGCTGATACTAGCATTAGTATAATGTCAGAGACACACGTTGTACACCGGGGAAGTGCTGATACTAGCATTAGTGTAATGTCAGAGACACACATTGTACACCGGGGAAGTGCTGATACTAGCATTAGTGTAATGTCAGAGACACACGTTGTACACCGGGGAAGTGCTGATACTAGCATTAGTGTAACGTCAGAGACACACGTTGTACACCGGGATAGTGCTGCTACAAGCATTAGTATAATGTCAGAGACACGCGTTGTACACCGGGGAAGTGCTGATACTAGCATTAGTGTAATGTCAGAGACACACATTGTACACCGGGGAAGTGCTGATACTAGCATTAGTGTAATGTCAGAGACACACATTGTACACCGGGGAAGTGCTGATACTAGCATTAGTGTAATGTCAGAGACACACATTGTACACCGGGGAAGTGCTGATACTAGCATTAGTGTAATGTCAGAGACACACCTTGTACACCGGGGAAGTGCTGATACTAGCATTAGTGTAATGTCAGAGACACACATTGTACACCGGGGAAGTGCTGATACTAGCATTAGTGTAATGTCAGAGACACACGTTGTACACCGGGGAAGTGCTGATACTAGCATTAGTGTAATGTCAGAAACACACATTGTACACCAGGGAAGTGCTGATACTAGCATTAGTGTAATGTCAGAGACACACATTGTACACCGGGGAAGTGCTGATACTAGCATTAGTATAATGTCAGAGACACACGTTGTACACCGGGGAAGTGCTGATACTAGCATTAGTGTAATGTCAGAGACACACGTTGTACACCGGGGAAGTGCTGATACTAGCATTAGTATAATGTCAGAGACACACGTTGTACACCGGGGAAGTGCTGATACTAGCATTAAGCATTAGTGTAATGTCAGAGACACACGTTGTACACCGGGGAAGTGCTGATACTAGCATTAGTGTAATGTCAGAGACACACGTTGTACACCGGGGAAGTGCTGATACTAGCATTAGTATAATGTCAGAGACACACGTTGTACACCGGGGAAGTGCTGATACTAGCATTAGTATAATGTCAGAGACACACGTTGTACACCGGGGAAGTGCTGATACTAGCATTAGTATAATGTCAGAGACACACGTTGTACACCGGGGAAGTGCTGATACTAGCATTAGTATAATGTCAGAGACACACGTTGTACACCGGGGAAGTGCTGATACTAGCATTAGTGTAATGTCAGAGACACACGTTGTACACCGGGGAAGTGCTGATACTAGCATTAGTATAATGTCAGAGACACACGTTGTACACCGGGGAAGTGCTGATACTAGCATTAGTGTAATGTCAGAGACACACGTTGTACACCGGGGAAGTGCTGATACTAGCATTAGTGTAATGTCAGAGACACACATTGTACACCGGGGAAGTGCTGATACTAGCATTAGTGTAATGTCAGAGACACACGTTGTACACCGGGGAAGTGCTGATACTAGCATTAGTGTAATGTCAGAGACACACATTGTACACCGGGGAAGTGCTGATACTAGCATTAGTGTAATGTCAGAGACACACGTTGTACACCGAGGAAGTGCTGATACTAGCATTAGTGTAATGTCAGAGACACACGTTGTACACCGAGGAAGTGCTGATACTAGCATTAGTGTAATATCAGAGACACACGTTGTACACCGGGGAAGTGCTGATACTAGCATTAGTGTAATGTCAGAGACACACGTTGTACACCGGGGAAGTGCTGATACTAGCATTAGTATAAAGTAACAGACACAACAACAGCAAAATACACTACGACGGTCGCAGCAGTGTGCAGATCAGAATCAGCCCAAAATGTGAAAGAAAGAGCAAAGAAAGTGGGGTGCAACTTGAATCCCACCAGGCGGCTCTCATGCCAGACCTGGCTGGGACTATAGAATTTTTTAAGTGATTGAAATTTCATAACTGAACTCTTTATATCCACTTCAGCAGCAGTGTTGTGACAACCGCCTGTTAAATGTTTATCCTAAATAACCTATATGTATGTAACTCACAATTTATAACTTGAGTTAGAGAATGTGTATAAGATTTGGGATTACTGTACACAGCAAAGTGCTTAATCTATCTATTTCATGCTTATTCCAGATCACTCTACCTGTGATGCCGCCGTAATGGAGACAGTGAATCAGAAATGTCAGAAAGGATCCATCCTGCTGAACTGTGAGTTTATATGACACTGAACCTCCCAGCTGTTCACACGGCTCGATATAACCGCTGCTCAGATCTGTTCCTGACAGAAATCTCTGATACACAACCACTGAGGGACTTATGTTCTGCGCATCAATCTAACTGCAGAATGTGTTCCGAGCGTGATACACGAGAGGTGTTGAGTGAATATGTCAGAAAGTAAGGAAGAGATTTAAGATGAGTGCAGCTGTTATTGATGTGCAAGTGCTGGAAGGACTTTTGGATTTATAAACTACTGTAATATGTCTCTTGACTATTACCCTAATTTCAGGGGTGTATATCAGGGGCTCGTGCAGCCATGAAACTTATCTCTTTATTCTTTAAAATGTCAAGAAAATGTTAAGAGCTTGTTCCACTCTTTAAAAGTAGATTAAACAAGTCATTTCCCAATGCCCTTAGCTATATGGTGCAAGCCCTTTCTCATGTGACCCCCTTTTCCTGTGCTGGGGGTTCCCTGTAAGGCAGTCTGCACATGACTAAAATGTCACCCCCAGTTTCACTGTTTCAGCTTGTAAGCACTTCAAAGTCCTAGGGCCAATAGTTCCTGCACTGGGACTTTGAAATGTTACTACATTGGCGAGATGAAACAGCAGAATGACGCACAAGCTGCAGGTAGATATTGGGAGGAATTCAAATGTTTGAAAAGTCAGTTGGGTGTCTGTTTTTTTCCTGTCTACTAGATGAATTCCCCCCATTATGTTCTGTGGAGGTCCCTTAGGACACAGAGAACAGGGAGACTGCAGAGGAAGGGGGCTCAGGAGAGGGGCAATGGAAGGTTTGGGTATGTGGAAATCAATTTAATAGGTGAATATTTGGTTAGTGGAACGTTCTTACATTGGGACAGATGTTTTAACCTGGAGACGGCATAAGGAAGTGATAAACCAGTGATAAGTGCAAGGTGATAAACACACCAGCCAATCAGCTCCTACCTGTCAATTTGCATATTGGAACTGATTGGCTGGTGCATTTATCACCTTGCACTTATCACTGGTTTATTACTTCCTTGTGCCTTCCCCAGGTTACTACATCTGCCGCATTATCTTAACCAACTGTTCTCATTTACTGTACAGTGGTTATATTAATATCTGGTTGTATAGGGTGATTTCTGTCCAGGAGAATAGTAGTCAATGATCTGCAGGAACTATGACACCTCTAAACCTGCTTAACCACTTGCCTGGCTTGGTCGCATATGATGCGACTGGAGCCAGGTGTATGTCACCTGACCAGGTTGCATCACATGCATCATGCTGCCCCCACTGTCCGTAGCCCTGGTTGTGCACTGCTCGCACTCAGTGTCGTTTCCAGCGGGGGGGTGTTTTTTTGCTATTAAGGGGGTTACTATTATTAGGATTTAAGATCACTGGGGAAGTCTATTGCCAATGGGAAGTTATTGTAGAATGTGGGCCTATGGGCACTGGGTCGGGGGATGGGGTTTGCACAATCGCAAGAAAGGGGCTGTGAAATTCAGTGTAATTAGAATTCAAATGTGCAGCAGGAAGTATCTGTAGGAGACGCCTCCTGCATGCATGTGCAAGATCCGAGTGCTGCATCTAAGGACGCAGTCTCGCGTCCCTATCGCAACCACTATGTTTTTAGGCACTAGTCAGCCTGCTTAAGCTGCAGCTTACTTAGGCTGGGCATCAGATCCAGTGACATAGACCCTGTACCCATTACGCCTACAAAACGGGGGCGATGCAGGTTTTACATATAAATCTGAATTAGGTCCTAAATGCTCTGATCCAAATTTATCGGACATTAAGTTCCAAATAATGTGATGTGATTGGCTGGAGAATAGAAACAATCATAAAACAGAGTATAATGACAATTATTACTACTAGAACTCTTGACATGACTACATTTTTAATGTGTTATAAACATATTTCATTTTTGTCTTGTTGAAATTCATCAAATAAGTCTAATATATGCCAAATCCAGCACTGTAATCAAGTTGCATACAAAAATATACCTCCATCTGCTTGCTTTCCTATATAGCAACAGCTTCCCTCAGCTTACGAGTGAATTAATTAAGTCAACAAATCTTATTTAATTTGCTTCCAAGTACTGGCTGGTAATGCCACTTTTGTTTCCAAGGGCTGAGTCAGAACTATAATTGCCAATGTACACCTGCTTCTTCATTTTATTCTCGATCATGCTCCAGGGTTCTTTTCTATATAAAGACTATGGGCCTTATGTAATAGTCTGTGAGATGTGGGCATGATTCCGGACAGTTAACCCGTGTTTTTAAAACTGCAATAATTTGAAAGGCAAAGCTTGGTTGGTTTTGCCTTTTAAAATTATTGCCCCTTTAAAAATATGGGCCAGGGCTAGCACGCTAGAACTGCACCTATGCCTACAGTTTGCAGGTACTACACCTAAGGCTTTATATAATAATAGAAGCATTACTTTATTAATCAGGACAATATAAACTTTAACAGCTCCTAATTTTCTTACCTTCGGATAATGGTAGTTTTTCATTGTTGGGTAAATTGAACCAGTATATACAGGGATCTCCATAGTGGGTACTTTGTTATCGTTGATTGTCGTATATGCTAGTCTGGCGCCATCTGGAGCCCACCAGTGGGCAATGTGGGTTTTAAATATTTCCTCTGCAGAAACACAGCAAAAATGGTCATGTTTAAAAAAAATTGTTCAATAAGAGGAACATATGACGTAATTAAATGAGCATTAAGCAGGAATATGTTTTATGCATACTTTCATTTCATTATCTCTTTAACATTTGTTCTCTCAAACTAATAATTCATTTTTCCTTAAAAGAAAAAAAAAAAGCCGTCATCCTTTCAATGATATTGGCTTTGACTGTTATAGCAATAGGACACACACACACACACACACACACACACACATACACACACACACACACACACACACACACACACACACACACACACACACACACACACACACTTTATGTTTGAGAATGATGAATGTTTGGCTCCTTTAAAAGGTTTCGCAAAACAAGTCACCGTTCCCCTCAAAAAAATAATAATAATTTTCAAGTAGAATGTCATTAAAAACACTTTCCTCAGAAATTTCAGAAACTGATCCAGACCCTTACAGTATATCGCCTTCTCTGCAGGTAGCGCTGACTTCCACCTCAAGTCATCCCTTTCAGTACATTGGGGCAGATGTATTAACCTGGAGAAGGCATAAGGAAGTGATAAACCAGTGATATGTGCAAGGTGATAAAGGCACAAGCCAATCAGCTCTAATATGTAAATTAACAGTTAGGATCTGATTGGCTGGTGCCTTTATCACCTTGCACATATCACTGGTTTATCACTTCCTTATGCCTTCTCCAGGTTAATACATCTGCCCCATTATCTGTTGTTTCCACGCCTTCTTTTCTCACTGCATTGTGCTTACCCATTGTTAGGAAGGGATGCATTCGACATCCCGGCAGCTGGGATGCCGACGGTCATGTGACCAATGCTGGAATCCCGACACCACTCAGGGGACTGCCACTGGTACACCGACAGTCGGGATGTCGCTGTCTGTCATGTGACTGTCGGCATCCCAACTGCCAGTATTACATACCAAACCCAAACCCCCTGGGAATTTTTATTGCAAAGATGGCAGAAGCCAGTCAGCACAGGCAGGGTTGGAATGACTATTGAATATTCTGAGTGACAAGTATTTATGTTAAAATTATATTTGAATTAAATAAAATTACATAGACCAACTTTTAAACAGCAAGGCATACTGAATCAAAAGACTGAAGCAGCAATGGCACCTACTTACAGTACACGTAAAAATAATATTCTCCAGAACATTGGAGATAACTCCATATGAACTTAGGCATGGTGAGAAACCTAGAGTATTTGGTTGCAAACCATTTGTGTACATTCTCAAAAATAACTGTGTGTAACCCCTGCACACAACTCACCCACCCATTAAGCCTTTCTCTTCAACAAAAAGGCATGACATACACCATACTTGCCTACCCAACCCTCTCCATGAGGGAGAAAATACTCTGTTCCTGGACTTTCCTGGTAATGTATGATTGCCATCACCTGAGGTGAAACACCTTTCTTATCAATTAACTAGCTCACCACAGGTGATGGCAATCATACATTACCAGGAAAGTCCAGGAACAGAGCATTTTCTCCCTCATGGAGAGGGTCAGGTACGCAAGTATGACATACACATACCTCCCAACATGACCCTCTCCAGGAGGCACACAATGCTCTGCTCCTGGACTTCCCCCTTAATTTATGATTGCCATCACCCGTGCTGAAACACCCTTCTTATCCTTAACCTGTTCAACACAGGTGGCGGCAATCATAAATGAAGGAAAAGTCCAGAAGCAGAGCATTGTGTCCCTCCTGGAGAGGGTCATGTTGGGAGGTATGCATACATACCTTACCCAGCTTCATTCAGCAGAAGCAGCTCCTTATGTTGCTTAGAGAACAGAGCTTTCTATGTGAGTGACAGGCAGGCAGCAATTGGAGGGAAGGAGAGGACTGCAGGAGAGAGAACGTGCGGCCACCACTGCTGATGACTTGAGTCTACTGCACTGACTGGTGAGATTGCAGTATCGGGGCTGGAGGAGATCCGGGGGCTTGCCGGTACTGAAAGAGACATCCTTCTTTTTCTTTTTTGGTGAATTCAGCAGTGCCCTCCAGTGGCCAGCACCCTTAGGCTTAATGGTAGCGCTGGTTCTGGGCACGCCCCTTCCAAATCCAAACCACTCTGTACATGTTCCAGCTGTCCCACCTGCAGCGCAGCATGGTTTTGCAAGACACAAAGTTTATTGTTTTTTTTTTGCTTTTGCCCCCAACTCATATGTGATCGGGTTTGGTATGTTATCCCGGTCGTCGGGATCCCAGTGGTCACATGACCAACACCGGCATTCCGACATTTAAGATCCCGAAGGTGGTGGTGGGGGGAGTATTTTTAACCCCCTCCCCACACACACACACACACACACACACACACACTCCCCTACACTAACCCTCAGGGGTGGAGGCTAGGGCTAACCCTCCCCTAGTGCCTAACCCTAATCCCCCTTTCCCCCCTGGGTTCTAACCCTAACAGTGTCCCAGATACTTACCTTTAGGATGTCGGCTGTCTGTTTTCCGGCACCGGTCTCCCGAATTGTATTGGGCTTCGGTCACATGCAAGGTGCAAGCTGAGATTGGACTACTTTTTAATTTGTATGCAAGTTGATGTCATCTTTTTTGCTGATAAGGTACGCAAGGGTCATATACACATAGTGGGCATTCCTGATCCCCCACGTGCATTGGAGTTTTCCATCTTCCCCATATGCCCTTGCAGGCACCTTGCAGTGATAGATTTGACCATCTTGTATTTTATTTTGTATTTTTAATAAATTGAAAAGCACAATTTTTTCTTCAATCAACTGCATTGACTGTTCATTTAAAGATACCTTTATATGCAGAAAGAGCACCCCTGACACGTGAGTGGGGTACGCAGTACCTATATGAATAATTGTGAAACTTCCACATAAAGATACCTTTATATGTAATTCCTCTACCTCTATCTATGTGAGTTTCGGTACGCTGGATTGTGTATTCGGAGTGGTGGTGAGATCCTATCCTTTTCTTCTATCAAGTTTACCCTCACATCAGGCTTCCTATTCTGGACACCATTGAAACCTATTGGTTTTTAATATTACTACACATTGGACTTTTTTTATTTCATATTTTTACATATTCCTTGTGGACATTTGGAGCATTACCTGAGGATCCTGTGGACTCTCTCTGGAATATTTACAGTATCGTAACAACCATTCCATGTTTGATATTTCTTTTATTTCCCCACAAAATTGTATATTGTCACATTATTGTCACCTTTGATCATTTCTCTTTCATTTCACACTCTCTTCGGTCACATGTGACTGCCGGCATCCCCTCAATCGGGATGCTGAACGCATCCCATGTGACCAATTCCTAGCTTAACCTATAGTCCATCAAATGAAGTCTATTAATTTAATGTACTAGGAAATTTCTATTCCTGAGACAAACAACATAATGGCTGCTTTCCTTGTGTGTAAATGAGGGACCTCTTTTCCTGTCTTTCCTGGAAATAGGGCTTTGTGTTACTTACTAAGAGCTTTGAAATCTAGGATTGTGCCATAAAGAATATTCTTTCAATGTTATTCCTTTCAACTGATCGTTTCTATCACCATGAGTGATCAATTACCAGTGTTACCACTACATGTATAACGAGAAAGTCGATATGGCCGGTAATGACAGACTGTGACAGGAGCTATGGCACAATAAACCAAACACTGAGCCCATCAACAGCTGCAATTTGTTCACATGCGATGCTTCATATAGTACAATGGGTTACTTTATATGTGTTCAGATTGCAGACATCCCTTACATCCGCTAATAGCAGAGCACTGACTGTGCTTTGTGTTTGTAATTAGCAATCAGCCCAAATAAAACCAGCAATTCAACATACATTCTATTGATTAGTACTGTACATGAAGGAGATCATGTTGTCAATCTCAAGCAATGGAGTCCACTGAGGTAAAATCACCATGTGAGAAAACAGCACCTTGAAATTACCGCTATCTGTGTGATAGTGAATGTAAGTACTGTCGCTGAACAGAGAATTCGTTATTTTGAAATCGGACGTGGGTGTCATGATATTCTGAAGACATGCTCATTCAGAACAGTTAAATATTATTTCAAATAGTAGGGCAGACGTTCTCAAACGCAGTCCTCAAGGCAGGCCGACGGTACAAGGTTTTAAGTATATCCATGGCTCAGCACACATGGTTAAATCAATTTGACTGCAGTGCTAATTAAGTCACCTGTGGCCAAGCATTGATATATATGAAACCTGGACCACTGGGGTGCCTTGAGGACCACGTTTGACAACCTCTGGTAAGGGGAAAAAATTATCATATTATGGCCATTAAAATAGCCATGCTACTATATGTATTCCAGACATACTTTCAGTTATTTACTTGCTATTCGGAAAGCTTTGCAGTGACCCCTTTTCTATTGTCAGAATTTTATGCAAAGTACAAGCACAGTAATTACAGTAGGGAAAAATCAGGAATATTATATACTGTAAACTAAAGCAGACTTTACCATTTTCGTAATCTCATTATTAATTATGGAAACATTTATACAATAAATAACAAACTTTATAAAATAAACAAATATGATGGCAAGGTATAAGGGTGGGATCTGGTCTTTAGGTCGACAGTAAGTAGGTCGACACTGTCTAGGTCGACCACTATTGGTCGACAGTAAGGAGGTCGACATGGTTTCATGGTTTCGCAACATTTCATATACAGATTTAGACTTATTCACACAAAGATGTACAAGTGTCGCTCATCAAAATGATCAATGCACTCTCGTTAAGATGTTTTGTCGCATCGAAAATATACAATTGAGCAAAAAAATAAGATTTTACTCACCGGTAAATCTATTTCTCGTAGTCCGTAGTGGATGCTGGGACTCCGTAAGGACCATGGGGAATAGCGGCTCTGCAGGAGACTGGGCACAACTAAAGAAAACTTTAGGACTACCTGGTGTGCACTGGCTCCTCCCACTATGACCCTCCTCCAGACCTCAGTTAGGATACTGTGCCCGGAAGAGCTGACACAATAAGGAAGGATTTTGAATCCCGGGTAAGACTCATACCAGCCACACCAATCACACCGTATAACTCGTGATACTATACCCAGTTAACAGTATGAAATATAACTGAGCCTCTCAACAGATGGCTCAACAGTAACCCTTTAGTTAGGCAATAACTATAAACAAGTATTGCAGACAATCCGCACTTAGGATGGGCGCCCAGCATCCACTACGGACTACGAGAAATAGATTTACCGGTGAGTAAAATCTTATTTTCTCTGACGTCCTAAGTGGATGCTGGGACTCCGTAAGGACCATGGGGATTATACCAAAGCTCCCAAACGGGCGGGAGAGTGCGGATGACTCTGCAGCACCGAATGGGCAAACTCTAGGTCCTCCTCAGCCAGGGTGTCAAACTTGTAGAATTTAGCAAATGTGTTTGACCCCGACCAAGTAGCTGCTCGGCAAAGTTGTAGAGCCGAGACCCCTCGGGCAGCCGCCCAAGAAGAGCCCACTTTCCTTGTGGAATGGGCTTTCACTGATTTAGGGTGCGGCAGTCCAGCCGCAGAATGTGCAAGCTGAATCGTGCTACAGATCCAGCGAGCAATAGTCTGCTTAGAAGCAGGAGCACCCAGCTTGTTGGGTGCATACAGGATAAATAGCGAGTCAGTTTTCCTGACTCCAGCCGTCCTGGAAACATATACTTTTCAGGGCCCTGACTACGTCCAGTAACTTGGAATCCTCCAAGTCCGAAGTAGCCGCAGGCACAACAATAGGTTGGTTCACATGAAAAACTGATACCACCTTAGGAAAGAATTGGGAACGAGTCCTCAATTCCGCCTTATCCATATAAAAAATCAGATAAGGGCTTTTGCATGACAAAGCCGCCAATTCTGATACATGCCTGGCCGACGCCAAGGCCAACAGCATGACCACTTTCCACGTGAGGTATTGTAGCTCCACGGATTTAAGTGGCTCAACCCAATGCGACTTCAGGAAATCCAACACCACGTTGAGATCCCACGGTGCCACTGGAGGCACAAACGGGGGCTGACTATGCAGCACTCCCTTAACAAAAGTCTGAACTTCAGGCAGTGAAGCCAGTTCTATTTTGGAAGAAAATCGATAGAGCCGAAACCCAATTTTAGGCCCATAGTCACCCTGACTGTAGGAAGTGCAGAAATCGACCTAGCTGAAATTCCTCCTTTGGGGCCTTCCTGGCCTCACAGCACGCAACATATTTCCGCCATATGCGGTGATAATGGTTTGCGTTCACTTCTTTCCTAGCTTTAATTAGCGTAGGTATAACTTCCTCCGGAATGCCCTTTTCCTTCAGGATCTGGTGTTCAACCGCCATGCCGTCAAACGCAGCCGCGGTACGTCTTGAAACAGACAGGCCCCCTGCTGCAGCAGGTCCTGTCTGAGCGGCAGAGGCCATGGGTCCTCTGAGATCATTTCTTGGAGTTCTGGGTACCAAGCTCTTCTTGGCCAATCCGGAACAATGAGTATAGTTCTTACTCCTCTCCTTCTTATTATTCTCATTACCCTGGGTAAGAGAGGCAGAGAAGGGAAAACATACACCGACTGGTACACCCACGGTGTTACCAGAGCGTCCACAGCTATCGCCTGAGGGTCCCTTGACCTGGCGCAATATGTTTGTAGCTTTTTGTTGAGGCGGGACGCCATCATGTCCACCTGTGGCCTTTCCCAACGGTGTACAATCATTTGGAAGACTTCTGGATGAAGTCCCCACTCTCCCGGGTGGAGGTCGTGTCTGCTGAGAAAGTCTGCTTCCCAGTTGTCCACTTCGGGAATGAACACTGCTGACAGTGCTAACACACGATTTTCCGCCCATCGGTGAATCCTTGTGGCTTCTGCCATCGCCATCCTGCTTCTTGTGCCGCCCTGTCGGTTTACATGAGCGACCGCCGCGATGTTGTCTGACTAGATCAGCACCGGCCGGTGTTGAAGCAGGGGTCTAGTCTGACTTAGGACATTGTAAATGGCCCTTAGTTCCAGAATATTTATGTGTAGGGAAGTCTCCTGACTTTTCCATAGTCCTTGGAAGTTTCTTACCTGTGTGACTGCCCCCCAGCCTCGAAGGCTGGCATCCATGGTCACCAGGACCCAGTCCTGTATGCCGAATCTGCGGCCCCCTAGAAGATGAGCACCCTGCAGCCACCACAACAGCGACACCCTGGCCCTTGGAGACAGGGTTATCCGCCGATGCATCTGAAGATGCGACCCGGACCACTTGTCCAACAGATCCCACTGGAAGATCCTTGCATGGGACCTGGCGAATGGAATTTCTTCGTAAGAAGCTACCATCTTTCCCAGGGCTCGCGTGCATTGATGCACCGACACCTGTATTTGTATTAGGAGGTCTCTGTCTAGAGACGACAACTCCTAGGACTTCTCCTCCGGGAGAAACCCTTTTTATCCTGTTCTGTGTCCAGAACCATACCCAGGAACAGTAGACGCGTCGTAGGAACCACCTGCGACTTTGGAATATTCAGAATCCAGCCGTGCTGTTGTAGCACTTCCCGAGATAGTGCTACTCCGACGAACAACTGCTCCCTGGACCTCGCCTTTATAAGGAGATCGTCCAAGCACGGGATAATTATTTCGGCCATTACCTTGGTAAATATCCTCGGTGCCGGGGACAGACCAACGGCAACGTCTGGAATTGGTAATGACCATCCTGTACCACAATTTTGAGGTACTCCTGGTGAAGAGGGTAAATAGGGACATGCAGGTAAGCATCCTTGATGTCCAGTGATACCATGAAATTCTCCAGGCTTGCAATAATCGCCCTGAGCAATTCCATTTTGAACTTGAACCTTCGTATATAAGTGTTCAAGGATTTCAATTTTAGAATGGGTCTCACCGAACCGTCTGGTTTCGGTACCACAACATTTTGGAATAGTAACCCCGGCCTTGTTGAAGGAGGGGTACCTTGATTTCACCTGCTGGAAGTACAGCTTGTGAATTGCCGCCAGTACTACCTCCCTTTCTCCGAGGGCAGCAGGCAAGGCTGATGTGAGGTAACGGCGAGGGGGAGTCGCCTCGAACTCCAGCCTGTATCCCTGTGATACTACTTGCAGAACCTAGGGATCCACCTGTGAGCGAGCCCACTGTTCGCTGAAGTTCCCGAGACGCGCCCCCACCGCACCTGGCTCCACCTGTGGAGCCCCAGCGTCATGCAGTGGACTCAGATGAAGCGTGGGAAGTTTTTGATCCTGGGAACTGGCTGTCTGGTGCAGCTTTTTCCCTCTTCCCTTGTCTCTGTGCAGAAAGGAAGCGCCTTTGACCCGCTTGCTTTTCTGAAGCCGAAAGGACTGTACCTGATAATACGGTGCTTTCTTAGGCTGTGAGGAAACCTGAGGTAAAAATTTTTCTTCCCAGCTGTTGCTGTGGATACGAGGTCCCAGAGACCATCCCCAAACAATTCCTCACCCTTATAAGGCAGAATCTCCATGTGCCTTTTAAAGGCAGCATCACCTGTCCACTGCCGGGTCTCTAATACCCTCCTGGCAGAATGGACATTGCATTAATTCTGGATGCCAGCCGGCAAATATCCCTCTGTGCATCCTTCATATATAAGACGACGTCTTTAATATGCTCTATGTTAGCAAAATATTATCCCTGTCTAGGGTATTAATATTATCTGACAGGGTATCAGACCACGCTGCAGCAGCACTATTTATGCTGAGGCAAATGCAGGACTCAGTATAGTACCTGAGTGTGTATATACAGACTTCAGGATAGTCTCCTGCTTTTTATCAGCAGGCTCCTTCAAAGTGGCCGTATCCCAAGACGACAGTGCCACCTTTTTTGACAAACGTGTGAGCGCCTTATCCACCCTAGGGGATATCTCCCAACGTGACCTATCCTCTGGCGGGAAAGGGTACGCCAGCAGTAACTTTTTAGAAATTACCATTTTCTTATCGGGGGAACCCACGCTCTTTACACACTTCATTCACTCATCTGATGGGGGAACAAAACACTGGCTGCTTTTTCTCCCCAAACATAAAACCCCTTTTATGTGGTATTTGGGTTCATGTCAGAAATGTGTAACACATTTTTCATTGCCGAGATCATGCAACGGATGTTCCTAGTGGATTGTGTATATGTCTCAACCTCGTCGACACTGGAGTCAGACTCCGTGCCGACATCTGTGTCTGCCATCTGAGGTAACGGGCGTTTTTTGAGCCCCTGATGGCCTTTGAGACGCCTGGGCAAGCGCCGGCTGAGAAGCCGGCTGTCCCACAGCTGTTACGTCATCCAGCCTTTTATGTAAGGAGTTGACATTGTCGGTTAATACCTTCCACCTATCCATCCACTCTGGTGTCGGCCCCACAGGGGGCGACATCCCATTTATCGGCCTCTGCTCCGCCTCCACGTAACCTTCCTCATCCAACATGTCGACACAGCCGTACCGACACACCGCACACACACAGGGAATGCTCTGACTGAGGACAGGACCCCACAAAGTCCTTTGGGGAGACAGAGAGAGAGTATGCCAGCACACACCAGAGCGCTATATAATGCAGGGATTAACACTATAACTGAGTGATTTTTCCCCCAATAGCTGCTTGTATACACATATTGCGCCTAAATTTAGTGCCCCCCCTCTCTTTTTAACCCTTTGAGCCTGAAAACTACAGGGGATAGCCTGGGGAGCTGTCTTCCAGCTGCACTGTGAAGAAAAAATGGCGCTAGTGTGCTGAGGGAGATAGCCCCGCCCCTTTTTCGGCGGACTTTTCTCCCGCTTTTTTCATGGATTCTGGCAGGGGTAATTTATCACATATAAAGCCCTGGAACTATATATTGTGATGATTTGCCAGCCAAGGTGTATTATATTGCCCTCAGGGCGCCCCCCCCAGCGCCCTGCACCCATCAGTGACCGGAGTGTGAGGTGTGCATGAGGAGCAATGGCGCACAGCTGCAGTGCTGTGCACTACCTTGTTGAAGACAGAAGTCTTCTGCCGCCGATTTTCCGGAACACTTCTTGCTTCTGGCTCTGTAAGGGGGCCGGTGGCGCGGCTCCGGGACCGAACATCGAGGTCGGGTCCTGTGGTCGATCCCTCTGGAGCTAATAGTGTCCAGTAGCCTAAGAAGCCCAAGCTACCACCAGTTAGGTAGGTTCGCTTCTTCTCCCCTTAGTCCCTCGCTGCAGTGAGTCTGTTGCCAGCAGATCTCACTGTAAAATAAAAAACCTAAAATATACTTTCTTTCTAGGAGCTCAGGAGAGCCCCTAGTGTGCATCCAGCTCAGCCGGGCACAAGATTCTAACTGAGGTCTGGAGGAGGGTCATAGTGGGAGGAGCCAGTGCACACCAGGTAGTCCTAAAGCTTTCTTTAGTTGTGCCCAGTCTCCTGCGGAGCCGCTATTCCCCATTGTCCTTACGGAGTCCCAGCATCCACTTAGGACGTCAGAGAAAGGCACTTGGAGCAAGTTGAGTGACATGGAACCTGATGCGCTGAGAAGGGCTGTTTGACGTGACTGTGGCCATAGTGTAGGAGGACACATCTGTACTTGATTGTTGATCATGTATAGCGAAAAAAACCTCACACCAGGTGCTAATATAAAGCTACAAATTCTATTAATCAAATATCCAAGGTATTAAATATATGCCTATAATATTTATATAAGCTGCAGAAGAGCTATTGACTTGGGGTTAACAAGTCAAAAAAATTAACACTAGAATACCCAAGTGTAAATATCCAACACACTTAGACAGATCCCTCTTGCGCTATAATAAAATATAATATGACTGGATGTTCAACAAATCAAACTTCATAAACATCATAAAATCAAATGTATTATATTAAACAAGATGACAGACCTGCATTTACTTTTGGTCTGTCATCTTGCCACCGTTGCTTGCTCATTACATCAGCTAATTAAGGATCGGAGAGGAGAGAGACCGCGCTACGGTGCCTGCATGCGGCATACAGAGGTGAGGACTCACAGAGCCTGGAGATCGGGTGCTTTCAACAAATAGGCGCCAGCATTGGTGCCAGATCCCGCAGCCAGAGACCACCTCGTTGGACACCGGGACTCTCCGTGCCATCATCGCTGATAAAAGCTGCATGTAAGGCTCCACTGTGGAGCGCTGTCACTTATACAATATTCATTAATATGTGGCAAGATAAACTGGAACTTTAGATAGTAACTATCCAGGAATCTTGAGCGTTACACAGGTTCTTACTACAGCTGGGATTGATTTTTATCAGCGGACCTATGTTTGTGGACTGAGTTACAACTATAGTGCAGCATTATACCATTCTGTGTACAGAACATTTTGGGATCCACCTCCTTTGAATGTTTAATATAATACATTTATTTTATGATGTTATTCATAAGACCGGTCTAGTTATTTTATTTGTTAAATATTGATTTTCTATACATTAAATTATTATATATAAAATACTAAGTTTGATTTGTTGAACATCCAGCCATATTATATTTTACTATAGCGCAAGAGGGATCTGTCTAAGTGTGTTGATCATGTATGTCTGAGATCCAGGAAAAGAGAGGACTGTCAGCACTAACAGAGTCAACCAGTCCTAGGTGGGGCGAGAGACATGCTCTTATACAAGCCACCTTTCCAGTACTATTTACATACTGAGAACTCTATTTTTATCACTCCAAAAAGAAGATTTTCTATCACAGTGATGCTTATCTCCCTGGCCACGTTGGCCAGAGTGGTTATAGTAGACTTACCACTTGCCAGGCAAGTTAAGTATAGCAATGTCCCTCACTCATTAATGTTTGCAAACATTGAATGTCAGGGATCGATGGTCAATGGTTTATCACCATTAATGGTTTTGAAACAATGTTTTCTAACAGATCCAAGAAGCCTGGTTGGTACATAGTAGACTGCAGGTCAGGAAGGATCAGCAGCTTTGATATCCTGCGCATGCCAATGAGCTGATCAAATAAAATTGCTGAAATAGTACTCAGATGCTGTAGCACCATTGTTGTGGCATAACTTGGATACCCCAATGCTGCATCAGATGGAGGCAATAAGTACTGAGCCAGGTGGCACAGCCATCCTCATGCTAACAAGAAATTGCTGAGCTAACCGGCACCATCCTAGAACCTTCATGAAAGTCTCCCACCTCAGGTCACACCCTGCTAAACCCAAGCCTGCCATCAGTAGTATGCATACATATTACATCTCCAGGTTTTCATCTTAACTTAGCTTCCCTACTATGCTCACAGCAGAGGAGAGAGTGACAGCGGCACCTCTGATCCCTCTGGGGATTGCTGCATATGTCCCCTGTCAGGAACTCAACAGCCATTACTCAATTAAACCATCTATGTTCCAACCCAATGGTCTCCTACCATTGACGGCAAGGTACAGTTGGCATCATTAAAAGCAACCATCGATGGAGTCAACATGCACCCCTATATAGGTGTCAAACAGCAAATAAGTGGGTCAATACCAACATGGGCACTAGAACTGCAAGCCAGAGATCAAGTTTCCAGATCCAAATACAATTAAAAAGATCTAGCTTTGAAAATTTTCCTATTTGCACCAATGACATGGTAGACCCCCAGAATGTGACTGTGAATCTATCTGCATCCTCCTCTACTGAGTCTCCTCACTGTGTCTGATTCATATTTTTATGCAAACCTGATGGTTTACATATAAATCACATGGTGTGGGGACTGCACATGTGCAGAAAGGGTCCTTTTCGCAGTCCTCCCTTATCCGGAGCATGACTGGCAAACTGTGGCATTTGGAAGGTGCAGCAGGACCGGTGACCGGGTCCATTCTACAAAATGAGGAAGCTCCCCCATTTTGTAGGTGTGCTGAGCCCAGACGCAGACTTCCTGGACCTGACTGACCGGTTCCGTCTGCCAGTCTAAGTAAGCTTTGGTTTACACAGACAGGCCAAGGGCTGTGACCATCGCAACCAATGGTCGCGATGGTGATCCGATGCTGCGTCTTCGGATGCAGCACTCGGATCGCAGATGCGCAGGAGACATCTATATCCCACAGATTCCTCTTGCTGCATTTTATTCTGCAATAACATACAAATCAGAAAGAAGCCCATTTTCTGCAATAGAAGTGAACGCCTGCAGTCTGGTGCCAGTGAG
Source organism: Pseudophryne corroboree (assembly GCF_028390025.1). Lineage (NCBI taxonomy): Eukaryota > Metazoa > Chordata > Amphibia > Anura > Myobatrachidae > Pseudophryne > Pseudophryne corroboree. Next base: position 170,065,888 of record NC_086448.1, on the reverse strand, counting down.
GGACGGGTGTACAATCCCTCTGAGGAGAGGCACACATCTACACTGTATAACACTTTCCAATATACAGAAGACTTCAAACACAGAATTGAGTAAATAACTGGAACGTTATTTGCAATGCAGTTAATTAGTAAAAGTTCTTAAAACTCTGCAATACCAATTACTGCAGTTTATTCAGCATCCATATTTGAAATCTAATAAATGGGCATGCATAAAGATACTATTACCATGCGTAACAGTTATTTTATACAGTAAGAAATTGATACTATTATATAAAAGAACAGGACTGTTACCTGGACATTGGTATCATCCCCTAATCAGTATGCATACCCCGTGGCCTAGCAACATGCTCCTCCATTGCCTGCCATTTTCAAATAGAATACTCTTGTAAAGTACAGTGGTCATGGTTAGGATCAGGGTCTAACTTCGTATGGAACTGCTAAACTTTCCCCAAACCCAAGTGTGCTGTATATCTAACTGACCACTCCACACCAAGCCAACCCCCAGTTTGTAACAGAAAGACCCCAAATCCTACTTTGACCCATTGTGGTTGTGTGAATACTGGGTTGGAGAGCTCTGATGCTGGTCCATAGTATTAAGGATGTAAATTTACCTATAACAGCCTACCAGTGACTCTAGTGCTCAGTCTACTGCAGTGCCGGCTAGAGAGCAGGGGTCCCGGACGTAGATTGCACTTGGGCCCCCTCTTATATTAATACATCCCTGACCTGGGTGGAAGGCATTTCATAACCGACAGTGAAGTTCAGCAAGCCGTTATGTTCTGGCTTCAGGTGATTGACCCTGATTTCTTCTATGGCGGGATAGATGCCTTGGTGTACCGATGGAACGAATGCTTAGACAAGTATTTATTTCTTTAATTTATTTATTACCAGTTATTTATATAGTGCACACATATTCCACAGCGCTTTACAGAGCATTTTTGTCCATTCACTTCAGTCCCTGCCACAGTGGAATTTATAATATACTGTATATTCTTTACCACATACTGTGTACACGCACACACATTGTCTCTAGGGTTAATTTTGGTGGGAGACAATTAACCTACAAGTATATTTTTGGATTGTGGGAGGAAACCGGAGTACCCAGAAGAAACCCACGCAAGCATGGGGAGAATATACAAACTCCACACAGTTAGAACCGTGGTGGCAATTGAACCCATAATCTCAGTGCTGTGAGGCAGTAATGCTAACCATTACTCCGTCCGTGCTGCCCCAAAGTATAGGGACTATGTAAAAAACAAATCTATACCAAGGCCATTCTATTGTTTATACCCTGTACCAGGGGTGTTTTAATAGAGGAGGTGACCCGAGTGCAGCCTCCGTCATGGGCCCCCTCTTCTCTGGCAGCAGTAGACTCTGGCAAATCACTCGGAAATGCCCGCTGCAGATATTTTCCGAGTGATTTCTGTCCGCAGTGCAGGGTTGTTGTCGTGGGACTCCGGAGTGGTAAGTATAATATATGGGTGCAGTGTGTGCGGTGTGGGCCCCCCTGGACCCATGGGTCCATGTGCACTACATACACTGCACTCATTATAGGAACACCTATGCCCTGTACGTATACTCAGGGGCGCCAGAACGTATTGTGATTAGGGGGGGGGGGGGCGTAAATAAAAATAAATATTGGTGCGCGCCCCCACCCCATGCAAGGACTGCTTACCCAAAGATCACTGCGGAGACTCTGACTTTAAAACTCCGGCGCTGCAGCGTGCTGCCCCGTGTCCTCCTGTCCTAGCCGGCTCTCAGGTGCATTACTGGGAGGAGGCGTGGCCATGCTGAGCCTGCTGGGACATCCCCGCCTCCTCCCAGTAATGCCTCAGTGAAGAGCCGGCTGGACAGGACACGGGGCAGCACGCTGCGGCGCCAGAGTTTTAAAGTCACAGTCTCCGCGGTGATCTGGGGGTAAGCACTCCCACTCCCCACGCCTGCGCTTCTGAGATGTTTTTGGGGGACATGCTGCACCCTTGCCCCCCCCCCTCCCCCCCCCCCCCCCCCGTCTGCCCCATTCCGACACCTATGCGTATACAGTATGTATGAGTGGAATAAATTTACGCAATGAGAGGTCTTGTTACATTATTTATTGAACCACCCTCGTATAATGCTATTCCTACTCTTCCTACAATAACAAAATCTTATCTATTCCATATTCAGAACGGTCACATTTGTGACATTGGCTCTTGACCCTGGCCACAACTAATCCAAAGTCTTGATAGCATTTAAATGAAAATAATGACATTATAATTCAGCTGTGGCTTTAATCTACATCTTTATGAATCATATAATCGTGCTTATGTTACACAGATACTTTTTCTGACAGCTATTTCTCCAGACGTCTGAGTATACCTTTATGTTAGACACTTGTCACCTCTGTAATAACGCCGTGCACTGCGATATGTCACTGCAGAGCCTAAACTGCAAGCATTAAATTTTTTTGCTGGCACAACAAATATAACAAACGCACAGCAAACACAGCAGTCTTACACTCTTTATACTGAATGCTACATGTGCCATACTGCGCCATTCCTGTAGTGATGCTACAAATCTACATATTTCACAACGAACTACAATATATTATGAAGATGGCACAAAATCAAACACAAGACATAATAACAAAAGTGTCAGTCTCCCTATAACGGGTTTATTTTATTATTCATGTTTGCATTAGGAATTTCTATAATCTTTTTATCAGATTTATGATATTGGTAAAACTATATAAGGTACACTGGGCCTGATTCGGATTTGTAAGCAAAGCAAAAAAGCAAGCAACTAGGCAAAACCATCAGGTCGGGCAGGTGTAACATGCGCAGAGAGTTAGATTTGGGTGGGGTGTGTCCAAACTGATCTCTAAATTGCAATGTAAAAATAAAACTGTCTAACATTTATGGGCTACATGCAAAAGCAGCCAGTATTTACCCTGCACAGAAACAATATAAATGTATCTGCACCCCCTTGCATGGTGACATGGGGGTATAGTTACTGAAGCTTCGAAAAATGAAAAGAGATTATGTTGCCCATAGCAACCAATCAGATTCTATGTATCATTTTTCTAATGCATCCTAGTAAATGATAGACAGAATCTGATTGGTTGCTATGGGCAACATCACCTCTTTTCATTTACCCCATGGTTTGTTCCAGATACAATGGTTATTCTGCCTTGCTTCCAAAGTCGAATAAGGCCCACTGGGTCTAATTCAGAGCTGTACATAAATGTTTATTTACATCTCTGATGTCTCTGAATCTGCGCGTGTGTAGAACCGCACTATACACGTGTGCAGATCCTTGGCCACGATGTCGCTCACAGTGCCACAAATGCTGCAGCATGATTGACATGCTGCTGGTGTTTGGGGACAGCCACAAGCAGCGTTGCAGAAAACAGTGGTGTGTCGGCTGCAGTTTTTTGGCGTGCTGAAGCCAGCAGCTGCATTCTTGGACGTAGCTTCATTGGCTTCAGCAGCGTGAATTTTCTGGTCATCCTGAGTATCCTGAGGTTCTCTCAATGACTGATATTCACCCAGAGGATCCGATGCTGTGTCTTTGGATGCAGCAGTGGGTCACAATAGCCTGCAGTGACGTTCTACTACAGACGCCTCCTGCTGCTTTTACATACTGTACTTTAGCACAGCCTCTGTGTACAGAGACACAGCAGCAATAGCTAAAGCCTCATCTCTGAATCAGACCCACTGATAACTACTGGTAACAGCTGGACTTCTTGGTATTTTCATTTAATTCAAATGGAGAAAATATGCTGCAGTTATTATTCAATATGTCTATAAATATATGCAGTGCCAAATGGTTTTAGAAAGCTGAACATCGTGTTTGTTGGAACCCCTGTTGTGTCGTTAATGGCTGCATTATTTAATGCATCTCTCATTAGTAAACAACAGCTATGTAGCGCATTGCCAGTAAAATGTAGTGGTTTGTCCATGTATTCTGCCCCAGGAAATGGCTACAGGTGTGAGCCCCCGCCAGGGGTGGATTGGGAACAAAAAGCGTCCCTGGAAAAATTTGGACTATTGGCTCCACATGGGCAGCATCAGAGGTGTAAGGTCTAGCCATGGACCATGGCAGCAGCACCCTCCCCCCAAGACTTCCCAGATAGTGGGTATGTCCAACATCAATGGGAAGTTAAAAGGAAATAAAATTAAATGTTATGAGCACATTATATGATACACCATCAGAATTTAGTAAACTATATCATTCTTTAGAAAGATATATTTTCTTGCTTCTTACATCAACTGTGTATCCCAATCACTATTCACTCAATCTTATATGTCAGCCAAGCAGGCAGAGCATACACTAGATCATCTGCAATCACAGGCTAAGTGGCAAAGTCATTTTCATATATGCAAATTGTTTGGCATCTTATTCATTATGTCTATAAAAAGGACCACATGTCCTCAAACAAAACAGGCCCCACGGGTGCGTCGGCCCACCGGGGATCTTCCCTGTAAACCCTATGGCCAATCCGTCTCTGGCCCCCGCTAATACTAATAGACCTGATTTGGGGCCAAGTGTTGAGAATGGAGAAGTATCAACACTCACCGTTCACCGCCTGGACAACTAACCATTTGACCTTCCTAATGGCTATACCATACTGTATCACCAACATTTAGACACTTTAAGGGGGAAATGCAACTTCTCCACTGACTCACTTCTCCACTCTTTTCACTGCTTAGTACATCTTCCCCTTAAGGCGCTATTCAATTGTTAGCATCGGCAGCTGTCACTACTGCGAGCCCGACGGAGCTATTTAATTGTTGCTCCTGTCGGGCGCAAACAGCTGCCAGTGCGGCATTTCAGCTCACTCCCTCCTGGGGGTGACAAGCTGAAATGTGCATAAAGTGACCTGTGTGGGTGCCCAAATGGCACTTTTCACGATCACGCCCATTAGTTTAGTCAGGTTTGGCTGCTTTACGTGACTAAACTCGACACTGATGGCCGCAATCAGCGCATTAAAGATCATCAATTGAATATTGCCTCTGCAATCTCCTGTCACTGTGGACGAGAGATCAGGCTGCAATAACAATTAAATAGCACCCTTTGGCGGACAGGAGATCGCAGGGGCGATATCCAATTGATGCTCATTATTGCATCAATCATGCCAATTGGTGTCGGGTTTAGCCAAAGAAAGCAGCTAAACCCAACTAAAATAATGGGCACGATCGCAAAAAGTGCAGTTCAGGCGCCCAAACAGGTCACTTTTCGTACATTTCAGCTCGCCTTCCCCAGGGGGTGCGAGTTGAAATGCTGGCTCCAGCAGCTTTTCGCACCTGGCAGGACCAACAGTTGAATAGCTCTGTTGGGTGCGCGAGAGTGACAGCTGCCGGCACTAACAATTGAATAGCACCCTTTAAATCAGGACAGAATCCAACCCACTCCGCACCTCTACCCACCTAGAAATGCCCACTTTGAGATAAAACTGCCTCTTTCAAGGTCCAGAAGTAGGGACATTTGCTGTAGATCTACCCCTAATTGAGGATACCTAAGATTGGATATTATGAACTAAAGATTTCAAACCTCATGTAGACAATACTTTTTTTTTTAGCAGGATTGGCTCATTGGGTTTCATCATGGGATTAGATATCATCCCTTTGGTTTAGAGGGAAAGTAGTTTGACACCTCGATGCAGACACTGTTTTTATTGTATGAATTTGAAGATTTGGGAATGTCGACATTTTAACCTGTCTATGGGGGAAATTCGATTACCAGCGAAAACACATTTTCACAGTAAAAAGACACGAAATTACCGCAAATCACGGTAAGAAGATACAAAATTACTGCCTAGTGAAATGTCTGCAAAAACGTTTTTGCAGTAATTTTAACCAAAATTTCAATTCACCAACTCTGAACAGATGATAAATTTAGGGAAAATCCTTATTTTAAGTTAAAAATGTCGCGATTTGGTTCTGATGCCCCTGGGACAACCCACTCCATGACTAATTAGGCATTTAGAAGTTTTTAATTGGCCAATAATGACATGTCATTTTTGGGGTGAGAAAGTGCAAAATGATGGAAATTGGGGTACAAGGTATGGGACAGGTATATTGGGGTGCTTTATGAGTGGAACAAGTGTTTTTAGACTTGCAGATGGGAATAATCAGTCTGTTTCCACTTTTCTTTTTAAAAGTCCTCTAAAATTACCCAAATATATACTTATACACATTTTTATGTACCCCAATTTTAATTTTAGCACTTATTTTGCTGGAAAAAAAAATAGCTTTAGATAATTTGTTTACATTCTTAAAAAATGTAAATAACAGCCATTTAACATAATTTAAGTACCAGAAATACTGTACTTTGATTATAACCAATAATAAACTTTTATACTGTTATCCAATGCTAGCTTTTTAGGGGGTAAGGACAGATTTACTCATTTTTTACTTTTCACTTTGTGCACCAATTTTTGCAGCAATCCTGTTTTCACTAATTTGCATATAAATAGGGCGAATCGTGGGAGCGTGCATACCCGTGATAACAAACTTTTTGTGGCGAAAAAGATGCAAAAATGGCAATTGCAGTAAATTGCCAAAATTTCACCATTATTTGAATACCCCTCTTAATATTAATTGTCTACATTATGGGCAGAGAGAGTTAGATTTGGGTGGGGTGTGTTCAAACTGAAATCTAAATTGCAGTGTAAAAATAAAGCAGCCAGTATTTACCCTGCACAGAAACAAAATAACCCACCCAAATCTAACTCTCTCTGCAAATGTTATATCTGCCTCCCCTGCAGTGCCCATGGAGGTCATTCCGAGTTGTTCGCTCGTTGCCGATTTTCGCTATACTGCGATTAGTCGCTTACTGCGCATGTGCAAGGTTCGCAGAGCGCATGCGCTTAGTTATTTTACACAAAAGTTAGGTATTTTAATCACGGCATAACAAAGCTTTTTCATCACTGTGCTGATCGTAGTGTGATTAACAGGAAGTGGGTGTTTCTGGGCGGAAACTGGCCGTTTTATGGGAGTGTGCGGAAAAACGCAGGCGTTCGAGTTGCAAAACGCAGGAGTGGCTGGAGAAACGGGGGAGTGGTTGGGCAAATGCTGGGTGTGTTTGTGACGTCAAACCAGGAACGAAAAGGACTGAGCTGGTCGCAATGGCTGAGTAAGTCTGGAGCTACTCAGAAACTACTAAGAAATTTCTATTCGCAATTCTGCTAATCTTTCGTTCGCAATTCTGCTAAGCTAAGATACACTCCCAGAGGGCGGCGGCTTAGCGTGTGCAATGCTGCTAAAAGCACCTAGCGAGCGAACAACTCAGAATCACCCCCATGGTTTAGCCCAACTGCTAACAAATTTGCTGCTGCAATCAACTCTGAATTACCCCCTATGTCCCTGACAACATTTTTATTGACTTCACATTGTCAACATACAGACCATGTCAGTATCTACACAATGTAACTGTAAACATTATAATAACTATATTATGACTGTCTATATTTTGAATGTCTAAATATACAACACCTGTCCCTGACTATTACTTTGAGACTGCCTGAATTTTGCAAGGACACAAGGGGTCATTCTGAGTTGATCGCTCGCTAGCTAGTTTTAGCAGCCGTGAAAACGCTATGCCGCCGCTCACTGGGGAGTATATTTTAGCTGAGCAGAAGTGCGAACGCATGAGCAGCCGAGCTCTGCAAAAAAAGTTTTTGCAGTTTCAGAGTAGCTCTGAACCTACTCAACGCTTGCGATCACTTCAGCCTATTCGTGTCCGCCTGCATTTTTGCAAACTCTCCCTGAAAACGGTCAGTTGACACCCAGAAACGGGTGTAGTATGGTATGCCGGCGGCCGGGCTCCCGGCAACCAGCATACCGTCGCCGGGAGCCCGACCGCCGGCATACCGACAGCGTGGTGAGCGCAAAGGAGCCCCTTGCGGGCTCGCTGCGCTCACCACGCTCCGGGCACAGTGGCACGCTATTTATTCTCCCTCCAGGGGGGTCGTGGACCCCCACGAGGGAGAATATCTGTCGGTATGCCGGATGTCGGGATTCCGGCGCAGGTATACTGTGCGCCAGAATCCCGGCATTCGGCATACAAAAGACCACCCCCCAAAAATGCCCCCTTCCTGTCAATCTTCTTGCGGCCGTCAGTGCGACTGAAAACTTCGGTACAACCTGTGCACAACCACAACGGGTTTTGTACCCGTACGACTCGCGTGCGCATTGCGGCCCATACGCATGCGCAGAAATGCCGATTTTTAGCCTGATCGCTGCACTGTGAACAAAGGCAGCTAGCGATCAACTCGGAATGACCCCCACAGTCCTGGACTGGGAGTACCTACATCTAATGGGGTGTGGATCATTAGATCGACAGTGTCTAGGTCGACAATATTTAGGTCGACCACTATAGGTCGACAGTCACTAGGTCGACAGGGTCAGAAGGTCGACATGTTGTAGGTCGACAGGTCAAAAGGTCGACATGAGTTTATGTTTTTTTGTGTCGTTTTCTTCGTAGAGTGACCGTGAACCCCAATTAGTGCACTGTGTTCCCTCGCTTCGCTGCCATGCTTCCGGCAAGGTGCCTCGCTCCGCTACCGCTTTGCTTGGCCAAGATTACCGTTCCAATCATAGTCCACGTGGATCGTTAAGTATGAAAAAGGATTACAAATTTTCCCCAAAAAAACTCATGTCGACATTTTGCCCTGTCGACCTAGAACATGTCGACCTTCTGACCCTGTCGACCTAGTGACTGTCGACCTATGGTGGTCGACCTAAACATTGTCGACCTAGACACTGTTGATCTTCAGACCGGATCCCCATCTAATGCTATAGCACAGTGACATACAGTGGGGATTGAAAGTTTGGGCACCCCAGGCAAAAATTCATTTTAATGTGCAAAAAGAAGCCAAGGAAAGATGGAAAAATCTCCAAAAGGCATCAAATTACAGATTAGACATTCTTATAACATGTCAAAAAAGTTTGATTTTATTTCCTTCATTTACACTATCAAAAGAACAGAAAACAAAAAATGGCGTCTTCAAAACTTTGGGCACCCTGCAGAGTTAATACCTTGTACTGCCCCCTTTGGACAGCTGAGACCTGGCAGTGTCATGAATTGTTCTCAATCCTCGTCTGGAAAGACCAGGTGATGTCAATCTCAAAGGTTTTAAAAGCCCAGACTCATCTGACCTTGCTCCAACAATCAGCACCATGGGTTCCTCTAAGCAGTTGTGTAGAACACTGAAACTAAGAATAGTTGTCGCTCACAAAGCAGGAGAAGGCTATAAGAAGATAGCAAAGCGTTATCAGATGCCCATATCCTCTGTTCGGAATGTAATTAAGAAATGGCAGTCATCAGGAACAGTGGAAGTTAAAGCAAGATCTGGAAGACCAAGAAAAATATCAGACAGACCAGCTCGCAGGATTGTGAGAAAAGCAAGTCAAAATCCACGTTTGACTGCACGATCCCTCCAGAAAGATCTGGCAGACACTGGAGTTGTGGTACACTATTCCACTATAAAGAGATACTTGTACAAATATGCTCTTCATGGAAGAGTCATCAGAAGAAAACCTATTCTACGTCCTCACCACAAAAATCAGCGTTTGAAGTTTGCAAATGAACATATAGACAAGCCTGATGCATTTTGGAATAAAGTTCTGTGGACCGATGAGGTTAAAATAGAACTTTTTGGCCGGAATGAGCAAAGGTACATTTGGAGAAGGAAGGGCACAGAATTTAATGAAAAGAACCTCTGTCCAACTGTTAAGCATGGGGGTGGATCAATCATGCTTTGGGGTTGTATTGCAGCCAGTGGCACAGGGAACATTTCACGAGTAGAAGAAAAAATGAATTCAATAAGATTCCAGCGAATTTTGGAAGCTAACTTGATGCCATCTGTGAAAAAGCTGAAGTTAAAGAGAGGCTGGCTTCTACAAATGGATAATGATCCTAAACACACCTCAAAATCCACGGTGGATTACATCAAGAGGCGTAAACTGAAGGTTTTGCCATGGCCTTCACAATCTCCTGACCTCAACATAATTGAAAATCTATGGATAGACCTTGAATGAGCAGTGCGTCACAGACAGCCCAGGAATCTCAAAGAACTGGAAGACTTTTGTAAGGAAGAATGGGCGAAGATACCTCAAACAAGAATTGAAAGACTCTTGGCTGGCTACAAAAAGCCTTTACAAGCTGTGATACTTGCCAAAGGGGGCAGTACAAGGTATTAACTCTGCAGGGTGCCCAAACTTTTGCAGACGCCATTTTTTGTTTTCTGTTCTTTTGAAAGTGTAAATGATGGAAATAAAATCAAACTTTTTTTGACATGTTATAAGAATGTCTAATCTGTAATTTGATGCCTTTTGGAGATTTTTCTATCTTTCCTTGGCTTCTTTTTGCACATTAAAATGAATTTTTGCCTGGGGTGCCCAAACTTTCGATCCCCACTGTATGACCATAGTTTCCTAGACAGTTCTATAATAAATCCCAACTACAGCCAGAGCCGGATTAAGGGGGGTCCGCTGGGGGTAAGTACCCCTGGGCCCCACGCTGTGAGAGGGCCCCCGCCACCCACCGCAGATCGGATCTCTATTGCCGATCTGCGGCGCTGCGCTTACCTATGACAGCTATCAAGCAGCCGCCGGCGCTGTAGAGATGTACAGGGCAGCCGAGCCGAACGAAGGCTCAGCTGTCCAATGATAAGTGAAACTGCAGCCTGCGGCTCCATGACTGGTTGGAGCGCAGGCTGCAGGGAAGAAGGAGGCGGGATCCCGGGCATGCGGCGCGGCACGGGTGGAGGTGGTTGTACACTGCAGAGGAAAGAAAGGAAAGTGCTCTCCTTCATTCGTCGCAGCCGCCACTTGCTATCAGCACATTAAGACAGGCTGCATTAAGTTTTTGTTTATTAGATGGAAATTTAAATCTAATGATCTGGGTTTTATATATACATATATATATATATATATATGTGTATATATATATATATATATATATAATATATACACACACACACACATATATATATATATATATAAATATATATATATATATATATATATATAATCTATATGCACCAACATTTCGGGGCTCACATGCCCCCTCTTCTAGGTGACACACGTGCCCTGAAACGTCTATGAATTTGTACATGTATTCATCATAAACCTGCTTTTCACAAGTCTCCAGAGTGCCGCATTGGGGGATCCGCTATTATATACACCCTGTACTGAGGACACCGGAGCACCCATGTGATCAAGTGCCAGTCTGAATGGTCTTTGTTGTATGTATATATATATATATATATATATATATATATATTGGGTAATGGGGGTACGGCGCCACAGGTGTGTGTGAACAGATATTTATTAAAAGATAATACAGTGGTTAAAGACACTCCTTTGAAAATGTAAGGTGTCAGCTAACCCCTAAGTACTCAGCAGTGATAAGCTGCCTTTAGAGTCAAGCCCCCTTGATGAAGTCTGAGGACGAAACGCATTGGGTATACCTCCACTGACTCTCCATTTTTAAAGATAAGCATCATTTTCTTATCCTAAAATACTTTTATCAGTATAAAATTGCTTTTACTGATTTTACGTGATTTAGGGTTCTAGCTTAACTGTATTATTTTATCTATATTTTTTAGTATTTTTTATTGTTTTTATTATCTAGCTTTTTACCTACTTTTTTATCCCATTATTATATCTCAAATTGTATAAATAAATATTTTGTTACTTTTTTTGGAAACCGTATCCCGCTATATTCGTCATAGTTATTTTTATATATTAGACACTGCAAGTCGCTGGTACCCCTATTCCCCCCTTCCACATATATATATATATATATATATAAAATTAATTTAATTTTAGACCTTAGGGCCCCCTTGTTTTAAGTACCCCGAGCCCCCCGGAGCCTTAATCCGGCTCTGACTACAGCAGAATCTTCACATTATGGTTGCAGCAGGGCCGGCCATAGGCATAGGCAAACTAGGCAATTGCCTATGGCATTTGATATGCCTAGGGGCATAAGCAGCTTCTGCTGATTAAAATGATATGCGGCATGCCTATATTCTGTGTGTAGCATTTCATATGCAGATACAGCCACAGTCTCACACAGTATATAGGCATGCTGCATATCAGTTTAATCAGCAAAAGCTGCTTGTGCATCCTAGCCACATAGCAATGCAAATAAGATGCATTTTTATTAAAAAAATGTGCCCGATGTTAGCATTGAGGCAAGATTTATGAGGACACATCTGTATCCAAGCAGAGGCAGAGGTCACAGTGTTAGTGGCAGTGTGAGTGCTGTGTGCATGTGAGTGGGTTGGTTGTGCAGTAGTGTTCGGAATGTGTGTAAGGAGCATTATGTGTGTTATGTAAAAATGCATTAATAATGTGCAACATATGTGTAAGGGGCACTATGTGTGTCATTATGTGTATAAGGACATTAATAATGTGCGGCATATGTGTAACAGGGTACTACTGTATGTGTATCATTATGTGTATAGGGGCACTAATGATGTGCAGCAAATGTGTAGGGGACATTATGTGTAAAAGGGCATTAATAAAGGTTGTCATAATGTGTAAGGTGCATTATGTTTATAAGGACATTAATAATGTGTCTCATATGTGTAAGGGGCATTACTGTGTGGCATTATGTGTATAAGGTGCTCTACTATGTGGCATTGTGTATAGAAAGGGCACTACTGTGTCGTCTAATGTGAATAAAGAGCAATAGGGTGTGGTGTAATGTGAATAAGGAGCAATTCAGTGTGATGTAATGTGAATAAGGGGCTCTACTGTGAGGAGTAACGTTTATAAGGTAAAGTGATACTACTGTGGGATGTAATATGAATTATGGACACTTTCGCATGATCAAATGTGAATAAAGTTGCAGTACTGTGGCATAATTGGAATTGGGGTTACTATTGTGTGGCCATGCCCCTTGCCAGTAAAAACACACCCCATTTTGGGCTGTGCGCCAAATGTGCGAACTGTTCCTATTTAAAAAATAGGGGGTACAAACACTTGGGAAAGAGGTGCAAGGTCAGAGGCGGAACCAGCAATGGTGCTAGGGGGCACCAGCCAAAATCTTGCCTAAGGCATCATATTGGTTAGGGCCGGCTCTGGGTTGCAGTGTAATGTAACAAAGCTTTGAAAAACTATTTTGCACCTCTACACAATCCTGTTGTCTATGTGCCCCAGAGGCACTTTGTGAGTTCCACTTAAACAAACAATAACTAAAAATGTTTCTAAAACACACCTGGGAATCTATATATTTTCTATTGAAGTTAAAAAGCATAGCATTTAATATCAGAAAATCTTTTTCCAATTACAGATTACAGTTGCGTTTTATGTGTGAATGTTAATCTCTGAGATTTCACATTGAGAAATTGTCCCCAAGAAAGTACAATATAAATTAAATGTACTGATCTAAACATTTTTATCTTCAGTTTTGCTTTGCAAACACTTCACATTTGACAAAATGTAAAACAAAAGTTCTTAAATGTAACACGTTGTAACTGCTACATTATAAAAGGAAATACAGCACACAGACAGTGGAGAGATGTATGAGACTGTGAGCAGGACAGGAATGTTTAAGGTCAGCCCCTATTGTGTCATCTCCCATCCAGAATACCAGGCTGCCACTTTAGCATGTCATTGACCATTATGACCTTGTTATGCAGCTCTGATTCCATCACAGCATACAACCTCCTACAGCCAATATTTAAAACAGCCCCATCTGACTCATGTACAATGCAGGGCCAAATGATCTGCATTAAATATTGCTGAGTACAAAATAATGACCAGTATACTGTACAATGCTGAGCCTCACCTGATGACAATTATGCAGTGCAGATCTCTTAGCTTGTAATGTATTCACAGTGTAGCTCTTTCTCTGATGACACATACCGTATACGATACGGTATCGGGTTTTTAGGTCAACACTCATTAGGTCGATCACTACTGGTTGACATGCATTAGGTCGACATGGTCTATAGGTCGACATGGTCACTAGGTCCACATGGACAAGGTCGACATGGAAAAAGGTTGATATGAGTTTTTCACATTTTTTTCCCAATTTTTTGAACTTTTTCATACTTTACAACCCACGTAGACTACGATTGGGAATAGTAACCTGTGCTGAGCGCAGCGGTAGCGGAGCGAGGCACCTTGCCCGAAGCCATGAGAGGGGACACGATGCACTAATTGGGGTTTCTGGTCACTTTACGGAGAAAACAACACAAAAAATATATAAAAAACTCAAGTCGACCTTTTTATATGTCAACCTAATGACTGTGTCGACCTATTTCAGGTGTCGACCTAGTCATTGTTGACCAATAGTGGTCAACCAAACGACTGTCGACCCTATGATCCACACCCGTACAGTGCCGAAGCCTATCTGATGACAAGAACACAATGGCAAGCTAAACCATCATCTGATGACAAGTATACAAAGCACAGAAAAAAGAAGAAAAGGTGGTATTTGATCTATGTCCAGGGCGCATACATACACAAAATTAAATCTAATACATCCCTTTTAGGTAAAGATGAATGGTTTCCTCCCGTTATAATGAACAGGAATTTTTCATTTGGATCAGTCTTCTCCCAATATATCGTGAGGTTCTCCCAATACATGCAAAAACATAAAAGCAAAAGAACAAATGTGTAGACCAATTTCGACAAAACCAAATTGAGTTTTCACAGGGTAAAGAAGGGAGTACCCAACTCACACAGAAACAAGTAAGTGGGTTCCCATAAAGGTATCTTTATAAACGTCTGTATAATTTCATCCAATTTACAACGAAAATTCAGATCATGGGGCATACCCGGAACTCACACTGGGTGTAGAAAATAAAAACTCATCAAGGTATCTTTTGAATCAAATTCGATGCGTACCCCAACTTAGACAGGAATGGTCATTCTCACAGTTAATCATTTGCAGCCCCTGCCAGGGCGAACAGAGGTAAAATAAAGAATGTAAGCAGAATTTCCTATTACATTTTTTTTTCAAAGCCAAAATCAGATTTATTTGCCAGCATCTGTATAAATAAATGATGGTTTTACAGCACACATCTATTGTGCTGACTTGGTACAAGCAGTACAATAAATCAATAAAGCAAGCTTTCCATCTCTAGTAACATGATTTCCTATTGTCAGCATCAAGCATTACATAGTATTGCAGCTATTGCTGGCTATACATACTGTGCATTATTTTCATTGTGCACAAGGGCTAACTATTGAGATCATTTGATTTGTTTGTCTGTGCACAGTAAATGTACAGGGTAATTATTTTAGCTGTGTTATAACTATGACAGAAGCTGAGCCTCATGTTTTGCACATGCTCATTACGCACTTGTTCATATACAGATGTTTGTGTATCACACACTGAATGGCATCTTTTAACCCTAGGAGAGATGGAGAGAGAATTGACTGCATAGGAAAGGAAAGAGTTAAACATCTGGTGAGGGGTGGACCTAGCTGTGAGGAAAGTACAGCCTTTTTTGAAGGGGAGGGTTTGATATATATAGGGAAGGTGAGGCCATTTTAGCTCTCTCTTGTGGTGATTTGCCTTTGAGTGGGTGAGTGCTGCATAGCAGGCTTCCCAACTTTTACTGTGTTTTCCCCTGGAGCATTTAGTTTTCCTAATACTCTCCCCTGCATTCCTCCTCTGCCCTTCAAATTGACTGCCCGCCCTCGCCGGGGTCCCAGCTCGATACCGCGCATCTGGCGGTGGGGCTGGGCCCGGGGGAGTGGTGGCTTGCCTGGGGGGGACGGGGCCCCGTACCCCGGGGCCTCCACTGGCTCGGGCAGGGCCGCGGTGCGGCGGCCCGGGTCAGCGTTGGCGCTGGGTTCCAGGCCGGCTTTGCCGGACGGACTTGAGCGGCGGGTAGGCCAGCAGGGCGTCCAGGCCGCCCGGAGGTGGAAGGGCGGCTGCCCTCACTTCCGAGCGCGGCGGGTGATTAGTGGGAGTCGGGCGACCGCGGCCATCCGTTGAGCCGCACGGGGCTCATATTTTAGCTCCCTGTCACTAGGCAGCGTGGAGGGGCCAGCGGTCGAGGTGGTCACTGGGCCTCACGCGGCGGATCTGTAGGAGGATGCGGCCAGGCTGGAGGCGGTGGGACGCGCGCACGAGGTGCGCGTGCACCCACGCTCGCTTCCGGCGTTGCCGTTCGCGCACGGGGGCGCGCAGCGGCATCGCCAGCCTCCCTGTCTCCCCAGGAGGAGAGGCAGGGCTCAGAGAGGGGTAAGCAGGGCTCTGCAAGGATGTAACGGCCAGGGGGAACACGGGGGGTTAGAGGTTAGCGTCAGTAGAGGGTGGGCACCAGGAGTCGGGGTGCGCACACGAGAGGCGCGCGAGCCCGTGCTCACGGCAGGCGGCGCCGTTCGCGCACGTTCGCGCGCACCGGCGCCGCACGTCACTCTGTCTACCCAACTCGCTCCCCTGGAGCCCGATGCCAGCGGCTTGCGGGGGAGGAGGGGGGGGCAGGAAAGGGGTTGGTGGCCACAGGGCTGCTGCGGGCGCTAACCGGCCTCGCAGCTCCCTCCCAGCGGGCGGAGATGGCTCCGATCTGCAGGGGGAGGGGGCGAGTGTAGGCTCGGAGAGCGACAGCAGTGCTGGCGCCGACGGCCAGTCCCGCGGTAGAGATGGAGGGTGGTGGGGGACTGGTTCGCAGTCGGTCAGGGGCGCCCCCCTTTCCCCCGCCACGGCGGACGGGTCGGCAGGCGTCGGGCCCCCGGGTGACGCTCCTCGGGCGTCATGCGGGTAGGCGCGCGCGGGCCCCGGCGGGGGGTACCGGGGATCCGACGCCGCGGTTTGGGGCAGTCAGGGCCCCTCCGGAACTCCGGCGTTGGCTCTGGCCACGGGGGTCGCGGCATTAGGGCCGCTGGCTGCATCTCCGGGGGTAGAGCAAGCTCCGACGCGGCCGCGATGGTAGGCGGGTCCGGAAGGCGGTCAGCTTCAGCGGCGCAGCGAATTGCCACGCCGCAGGGAGCCCGGAGAGGCCGCCGCAGACCTGGAGCACTGTCCGGAACAGGACGGGCAGGGACGCGCTGCGGAGACAACCCCCCCACGAGTTGCTCGGCATGCGCCGCGGTTGCTTCCTGGGTCTTTCGCCCCCTTTCTCGCCTGCAGGGGATCGCGGCGAAGTGGAGATGGTGGAGGACGAGGAAGAAGATGTCGGTTTGGCCACGCCAGAAGATTCCGTGGCGGTGCAGTCGACGGGATCAGGTTAGGTGTTGCAGCGGTAGCGGGCTCCTCCACGAGCTCCAGTTCTCGCAGCTTTTCCTCTTCCTCCTCTTCCTTTTATCTGTCGTCGCAGGCGTCCGAAGCCATTAGTACGACTGGGGCTAGGAAGCGGGCGACTAGATTCGCCAAGAGGTCGGCAGTCAACAGAAGAGGCGGAAGAAACGCAGGCGGCTTAGTTAAAAAGCTCGCAGGGCCAAGAAACGCCGCAATTTGACCGGGGTTTTTCGCTGCGACTACACTGCAGTGATGCGGGGGCTGCGGGATAGCTGCCACAGGAAGATACGCAAGGGGGACGTCGTGGATGTGTTCGTCTTGACGAAGGAAGCGAACAAGGAGTATAAGTCGACGGCTGCAAAGAAGGGCATCGGGGCCGAGGCCTTCCGTACCTTCGATAACTGGCTGGCCGGTTTGTGAGTCTTCGCGGCGTGTTACCTGGAAGATAGGCCGGACGAGCACATGAACGTGATTCGGTACCTGCATCTCATACACGACATGCAGCGCACATCTTCGGGCTCGGAGTGGCGTAAGTATGACCAGGAATTCAGGGAGTAGCAAGACGGTTTGCAGGCATGGACTTTGGGTTCTAGGACGTCGAGGTCTGACTCAGGGTCACTCTGGCTTCGCAGCAGGCGGAGGAGCCCCGGAAACCGGGGGCGGACGGGCACCGCGCAGGGTCGTCCGCCCAGGGTCCGGCGCGGACGGCGGATCGGCCAAACCAGGTAGGTCGGCTGTCCGTGCAAGGGGGCGAGCCACCACAAAAGGAAAATGTTTCGCGTTTAACAACGCGGCCTGTTACTTCGGCAAGCAGTGTCATTTTCGACGCTTGTGCTTGCGATGCGGTGGATCCCACCCAGGCCTCCTCCTGCTTCGAAGGCAGTCGTCAAGGTGCCCGGGGTAAGCAAACGTATCCCAGGTAGGCCGCGGGCGGGAGCGCTCCGCAGAGCTCCAGCGCCAATTAATTTAGAGACCATGGACAAGTGGTTAATTTGGTATCTCCCGTGGGGGTGGTTCCCAAGAAGACTCCAGGCGCTTTTCGGCTCATTCAGCATCTTTCTTACCCGTCGGGGGCGCCGGTCAATGACGCGATACCGCCGGCTCATTGCTCGGTGGTGTATCAGTCGTTTGACGAGGCGTCGGAGATGGTCCGCAGTTACGGGACTGGGGCCCTCATGGCTGGGATTGATGTTGAGTCCGTTTTTCGGTTGCTGCCTCTACATCCGGACTCATTCCGTTTTATGTATTTCCAGATGGGAGCGGAGTATTTCATCGACAAATCTTTGCCGATGGGATGTTCCGTTTCCTGCTCGGTTTTCGAGCGGTTTAGAACGTTTCTACATTGGTGCGTGGAGTCTTCGTCAAGGGGTCACGGGGTCGCCCATTACCTCGATGATTTCCTGGTGCGGGTCCGGCATATTCTTCATGGTGCGGCGATTTGCTTTTCCGCATTCGAGCGCTGTTTTTTCCACTTCGGCGTTCCTGTGGCCGAGGAGAAAACAGAGGGCCCGGCCTCCTGTTTGTCCCTTTTTGGGGATTGTGATTGACACAGGGACAGGATCGTGTCGGCTGCCTCGGGACAAGGTGGTGAAGCTCCGCGACGCTATTTGCCGGTTCGAGGGGCGCGTAAGGTCACACTGCGGCAGGCGCAGTCCTTGCTGGGCGTGTTGGACTTTGCTTGTCGGGTAATCCCGAGGGGCAGGGTTTTTCTGCCGGAAGCTAGAAAGGGCGACTGCGGGGTGTGCCAGACCACACCATTTCGTGCGTTTGTCCTCAGCGATCAAGAGGGATTTGGCCGTATGGGCCTCATTCCTAGAGGACTTCAACGGGGTGTGTATATGGCAGGCCCCAATGGTGGACAGCGCTCGGTTGCAGCTGTTCACCGATGCAGCGGGTGCCTCTGGATTCGGTTGCTATCTGGAGGGATCTTGGTGCGCGGCCTCGTGGCCGGCGGAATGGCATCGCGAAGGTTTAACTAAGGACCTTTTGCTTTTGGAGCTTTTCCCCATTATGGTAGCACTGGAGGTATGGGGCGATCGGCTAGCTCATCGCAGCATCTTGTTTAGCTGTGACAATCTGGGCGTGGTGCATGCGGTTAACAACCAGAGGGCGAAGTCGCTGGTCGTTCTGCGGGTGCTGGGGCAGTTGCTGTTGACATGCCTACGACGAAGCGTGTGGTTCCGGGCGCAGCACGTGCCGTGGCTGGAGAACGGAATTGCTGACGCATTATCATGAGGGCAGTGGGAAAGATTTTGTTTGTTGGCACCCGAGGCCGACGAGCATGGTTTTCATTGTCCCGGTTATGTTTGGCAGGTGATCGGGCCGGACTGGAGGGTCCAGCGTTGCGGTCAGTCGCGCCAAGTACGCTTACGGCGTACAGGCAAGCTTGGAGCGAGTGGAAGGAGTTTGTTCAAGGACGGAATTCGCAAGGTAAGAGCGGGCATCGGATGATGCTTTCTTTTATTTGGCAGCTGTATGTTTCGGGTAGGTCCGGAGCGGTGGTATCCCGGCTTGGCTGGTATTTCGTTTTCAGCAAAATAAAGGCGTCCCCGACGTGACGAAAAGTGGGATTCTGCTGAAGGTGATGAAAGGATGGGCACGAGTCGCGCCGACGCCGCCTGACAGGAGGCGGACCATTGACGCGGCCTTGTTGACGGCTGTCACCAGGGCGGGGGGAGGTGTCGCAGCGTCCATGTTTGAGTCGCTGTTGTTTAGCTTGGCGTTCTCAATAGCTTACCACGGGGCCTTTAGGGTTTCCGGATTGGTAGCGCCTTCTAAGCGAGCAGATTTGCGCATGCTTGTCGGAGACGTGGTGGTGGGTGAGAGATCCTTGCTTGGCAGATTGCGTCGCTCTAAGACGGACCAAGTGGGGAGAGGTAGATGGGTCACCTTGGTTTCCGGCTCTTGATGAGAGCATTTGCCCAGTAAGGTTGGCTGTGCAGTATGTGGCAGTGCGGCCCGACGGTCGGGGGTCGTGGCTGCTGCATTATGATGGGCTGCCGGTGACGAAATATCAATTTCGGAGGATGATGGGTCGCTGTCTTGTGAGCTTGGGCCTTCCACCCGCTGCGTTCGGAACGTATTCCTTCCGCATAGGGGCTGCGACGTCGGCTGCGGCGGCGGGATTTTCCATGGCTGAGATCCAGGCGATGGAAGTCGTCAAGTTACAGACGGTTTATTCGTCCCGTTGCATGGGATGTTGGCTGGCGCGGGCGTTTTGTGCACTTGCTGTTGTTAATCATGATTGTTACAGTTCAGTACGTTATGGTGTTGTGCGTTTTTGTTTGTCTTCCCGTTTTTATCCTACTCAGGGATTAGCTACTCGCCGTTGCGGGCATGAGCCGGCAGCGGGGGTCTGGAGTTATTTTGCGATTTTTTGCCTGACTTGACGGACTGAATTCTAATCCACAATTCGGCTAATCTGTTCTAATCAGAGTCCCTCAGCAGGTCTTTACGCTTTCACCTCCAGCTGAGTTATTACATGTTTTACCCCTTTTTTACCCCCCCTCCTCCCCCCCCTGGAAGCTCGTGCAGATCGGCTAGGCCGATACTGCTGCAATATACGGAAACAAAATTTTTCTTTTTGGCAGATCCTTCAGGTTAATGCAGTAAATTAAAAAATTGTATAGATGATTAGTAACCACTTTTACCCCTTTTCCTCCTCTTCAGGTTGGTTGGAAGATGACTTGCCTATTTGGGGGGTTGGCCACTCTTATGTTATTGGGCCGCCCAGTTTTGGCCTTGTAGGGGGCACAGATGTTTCCTAGGGCTCGAGGAGTTCGTTGGCTTGGTTGGCAAAGGATGATGTGGACGGAGTTGAGAAGTAGACTAGTGAGTCAGGCCGGCAAGCATGGAGCCCTAGGGTGTTGGTTGTCCATTTAGGTGGCACCGACCTGGGGAAGAGGACTTCTTTGGAGATGCGGTGGGCCATGATACAGGATCTGGCAAGTTTGGCCGCAGCATGGACCAATTGTGTATTGGTGTTATCCTTGATGGTGCCAAGGTTGAGTTGGCAAGGTGTGGCGGACGGTCGCGAAATTGAGGAGGCCAGGCAGAAGGTGAAGGGGGCGGTGGCGAAGTGGGTGTTGCCCCATGGAGGCCAAGTGGTTCGCCACCCAAGGATTCGGTTCAGAGACAGTCACCTTTTTCGGCCTGATGGTGTACATCTATCCAATGAGGGGATGATGTTTTTCCTGGAGGATCTGGGTTTCGTTTTGCAGGAGTTAGGGTAGGTTATGGTGGCGGTGCGAAGACTTTGGGGATGAGTCTTTCGCTGTTGGCGGAAAAGAACGGCAGTTTTGTATTTGTATGGTAAGCTGTAGTGTTTTACAGTTTGGTGTGGTTTAGGTGCACTCACCTCCATCGACTTATTGGCCGCTTGACCACCCGTCCGGGAAGGCAGCGGCAGGGCACCCAGGAGCGGTGGGTTGTCACTGTGGGGGTTGAGTTGTCACCTATTGCCGGTTTGTGATAGTTGTAGTAAAATTAGGATGGTTTCGAATTTTTAGTATTTTAAGGTTTATTTAGGTTAATAGAGCCGTTGTTGCCCCATGGAGGCCAAGTGGTTCGCCACCCTAGGATTCGGTTCAGAGACAGTCACCTTTTTCGGCCTGATGGTGTACATCTATCCAATGAGGGGATGATGTTTTTCCTGGAGGATCTGGGTTTCGTTTTGCAGGAGTTAGGGTAGGTTATGGTGGCGGTGCGAAGACTTTGGGGATGAGTCTTTCGCTGTTGGCGGAAAAGAACGGCAGTTTTCTATTTGTATGGTAAGCTGTAGTGTTTTACAGTTTGGTGTGGTTTAGGTGCACTCACCTCCATCGACTTATTGGCCGCTTGACCACCCGTCCGGGAAGGCAGCGGCAGGGCACCCAGGAGCGGTGGGTTGTCACTGTGGGGGTTGAGTTGTCACCTATTGCCGGTTTGTGATAGTTGTAGTAAAATTAGGATGGTTTCGAATTTTTAGTATTTTAAGGTTTATTTAGGTTAATAGAGCCGTTCTTTTTGCTGCCACCATATGCCGGCTGGATCGGCATCCTAATAAACTTTCCTATTACAGGTTTGCTACTGGTTAGGGTCAAATAAATAGCTAGCAATTTTTCTGCCAAAATTCAAGTCTCCGTGTCTTTATTTCTGGTTTTGAAGGTAATGAATGCTTTACTTTAAAAGAAGGGGGTCCACCAAATATCACTAGGATGTTTAGAAGAGAGAATTGACTGCATAGGAAAGGAAAGAGTTAAACATCTGGTGAGGGGTGGACCTAGCTGTGAGGAAAGTACAGCCTTTTTTGAAGGGGAGGGTTTGATATATATAGGGAAGGTGAGGCCATTTTAGCTCTCTCTTGTGGTGATTTGCCTTCCCACCCTCCCGCCCCTGTGGTCAGAAATTCTGGCACGTGGTGCCTTGGCGTTAAGTTGTTGGCTGGTTTTATCGTTGGCTATTTATTGGCGGAAAAGAACGTCAGTTTTGTATTTGTATGGTAAGCTGTAGTGTTTTACAGTTTGGTGTGGTTTAGGTGCACTCACCTCCATCGACTTATTGGCCGCTTGACCACCCGTCCGGGAAGGCAGCGGCAGGGCACCCAGGAGCGGTGGGTAGTCACTGTGGGGGTTGAGTTGTCACCTATTGCCGGTTTGTGATAGTTGTAGTAAAATTAGGATGGTTTCGAATTTTTAGTATTTTAAGGTTTATTTAGGTTAATAGAGCCGTTCTTTTTGCTGCCACCATATGCCGGCTGGATCGGCATCCTAATAAACTTTCCTATTACAGGTTTGCTACTGGTTAGGGTCAAATAAATAGCTAGCAATTTTTCTGCCAAAATTCAAGTCTCCGTGTCTTTATTTCTGGTTTTGAAGGTAATGAATGCTTTACTTTAAAAGAAGGGGGTCCACCAAATATCACTAGGATGTTTAAGAAGAGGGGAAGGCAAGCACCAACGGAATGTACTGATAGGGCATGTTCATCTAGCTGCAACATAATTAGCTGGTAATATATCCCCAGGTAGGAGGTGTATGTCTTGTGAGTAATGTAGGGCTGGTGAAAAGCTATGCAATGATGAAGATCAGCAGTGTTATCTAGCCACTTCCGACTGGTTGATGGCACATTGACTCCTTCAGATGGCACTTAGATCATTAGTGCTGCAGTTATATCATATCAAATTGTGACTGTCAATTCGCATTACTTAGATGTTATCTCCATTTGTACTACAGTAGGAAATATGTTTTCATTTGATTTTCAAAGGTGGAAACTACAGATGTAGAGGTAAAGCATTTTGAAAAACCTCCTTTAGAAACCCTGAGTTTGTGTATTTCCTCCCATAACCCACCTACTGTACTCCTTATATTGCCCAGTGTATATAGAATAGAACTACAGCTAAATGTTATAATATATGCTAGACAATGGAAGCTGCAGGGCACATCAATCTGCATGTAATGGAGAGGGCTTGCTTTTTACTAAGGGGAGACATTTGACAGTTTGGAAGTTGGAGAGTAAGGTTAACCTGTTGTACATAAATATGTACCCATGCTTATATGTATATACTATGGCCCTCATTCCGAGTCGTTCGCTCAGTATTTTTCATCGCATCGCAGTGAAATTCCGCTTAGTACGCATGCGCAATATTCGCACTGCGACTGCGCCAAGTAATTTTACAATGGAGATAGTATTTTTACTCACTGCTTTTTCATCGCTCCGGCGATCGTAGTGTGATTGACAGGAAGTGGGTGTTACTGGGCGGAAACAGGCCGTTTTATGGGCGTGCGGGGAAAAACGCTACCGTTTCCGGAAAAAACGCAGGAGTGGCCGGGGAAACGGAGGAGTGTCTGGGCGAACGCTGGGTGTGTTTGTGACGTCAAACCAGGAACGACAAGCAGTGAACTGATCGCAGATGCCGAGTAAGTGTGGAGCTACTCTGAAACTGCTAAGTAGTTTGTAATCGCAATATTGCGAATACATCGTTCGCAATTTTAAGATGCTAAGATACACTCCCAGTAGGCGGCGGCTTAGCGTGTGTAACTCTGCTAAAATCGCCTTGCGAGCGATCAACTCGGAATGAGGGCCTATATTTGGACATCAGCACACAGATATATAAGACTTAAAATTTAGTAGAACAAAAATGTGAAACCGCAAATATTTTCTTTAATGATTAGATGTGGAGGGTAAAGTGAATTATTATTATTATTATTATTATTATTATTATTATTATTATTATTATTGTCAGCAACAAGAACGGGACAAATTACATGAAAATCCCTTTTCCATTGTGACAAACGCAAGTGTTGAAGCAAAGGTAAAAGCCAAAGCTGTGGCTTATTTATTCATAGTGTTCTTTATTTGTTGTAGGATGATCTGTTTTAGTTACAGTACAGAATAATTGAAAAACTATGAACTAAACCATAATAATTTAGCAGGAGGCTCTGAACAATACACAGTTTCATCTTAATTGACCACTCTACTACATCTTTCACACAATGTGCAATATGTCTTTTTAGCCACAAGGTGGCAGTAGCAAGACAACTTTCATACATTTTTTATCCTCCATCAAGGCTTCTTAACTCTTTGGGCACAGAATGATTTGTTACATCACCAAATTGTTTACCATACTTTGTTTTTACATTTATTTTACTTTTAGATATGCAGTAAGAGAAATGTGTTTATTTCGTGCAGTCAAAACAGGCCGCAAGTTAGAATTTCCCTGTACGCTTAGAAACTATATATTTTTAATATTGATAACAGGGTCTATTACTAAAGCGTTGCATTACAAAACAGCAGCGACAGAAATTAATGTGTATTACATATATACAAGTGCTTTTAAAATATGTAAAGCAAAGAAAAATCATTCTATGTACAATACAACTGGTCTTCTAACAGAAACGTTATACAGCAGCAGTACAACGGATTATGCAGGGGTTTAAAATGTTAAGCATGAAATATTTTAATAAAAAAACAAGGCAAAGTTGGTTTCACATGACGATTACTATATTTTAGCCAACACAGCATTTTGCGTCTGTGGACAGAGCTGCAGCTGTGATTGAGACTCACGCAGGGCCGGTGCAAAGACTCTCTGCATCCTAGGCAAATCTTCAACCTAGCGCCCCGTAACCTGCACCCCCCCCCCCCCCCACCTCCCGGAGGGGAGATGCAGGTGGTCACTAGGTGGTGATCTGCATTCATTATACATATACAGAGAAAAGGGACAACACTCAAGGAGCGGTATTCAAATGATATATCTCACCCAATTTCTTTCTAAAGTGATCCCCGTTATCACGCATATCGCAACCATATTAATCAGGTTTAGCTCACTACCCTTGGGTAGTGAGCTGAATGATTATACCATGCCTGTCAGCAGAAACAGAACGGGTGTGAAAGGGGGTGAAAAGAATTGAATACCGCCCAAGGACTTTTAAAGTGATAAAATATATTATAAACAAGCCACAAAATTTAGTGACTTTGTTCACAATATACAGTAGGGATGTGCACTTGAAATTTTTCGTGTTTTGTGTTTTGGTTTTGGGTTCGGTTCCGCGGCCGTGTTTTGGGTTCGACCGCGTTTTGGCAAAACCTCACCGAATTTTTTTTGTCGGATTCGGGTGTGTTTTGGATTCGGGTGTTTTTTTAAAAAAAACCTAAAAAACAGCTTAAATCATAGAATGTGGGGGTCATTTTGATCCCAAAGTATTATTAACCTCAAAAACCATAATTTCCACTCATTTTCAGTCTATTCTGAATACCTCACACCTCACAATATTATTTTTAGTCCTAAAATTTGCACCGAGGTCGCTGAATGACTAAGCTAAGCGACCCTAGTGGCCGACACAAACACCTGGCCCATCTAGGAGTGGCACTGCAGTGTCACGCAGGATGGCCCTTCCAAAAAACACTCCCCAAACAGCACATGACGCAAAGAAAAAAAGAGGCGCAATGAGGTAGCTGTGTGAGTAAGCTAAGCGACCCTAGTGGCCGACACAAACACCTGGCCCATCTAGGAGTGGCACTGCAGTGTCACGCAGGATGGCCCTTCCAAAAAACACTCCCCAAACAGCACATGACGCAAAGAAGAAAAAAAGAGGCGCAATGAGGTAGCTGTGTGAGTAAGATAAGCGACCCTAGTGGCCGACACAAACACCTGGCCCATCTAGGAGTGGCACTGCAGTGTCACGCAGGATGGCCCTTCCAAAAAACACTCCCCAAACAGCACATGACGCAAAGAAAAAAAGAGGCGCAATGAGGTAGCTGTGTGAGTAAGCTAAGCGACCCTAGTGGCCGACACAAACACCTGGCCCATCTAGGAGTGGCACTGCAGTGTCACGCAGGATGGCCCTTCCAAAAAACACTCCCCAAACAGCACATGACGCAAAGAAGAAAAAAAGAGGCGCAATGAGGTAGCTGTGTGAGTAAGATAAGCGACCCTAGTGGCCGACACAAACACCTGGCCCATCTAGGAGTGTCACTGCAGTGTCACGCAGGATGGCCCTTCCAAAAAACACTCCCCAAACAGCACATGACGCAAAGAAAAAAAGAGGCGCAATGAGGTAGCTGTGTGAGTAAGCTAAGCGACCCTAGTGGCCGACACAAACACCTGGCCCATCTAGGAGTGGCACTGCAGTGTCACGCAGGATGGCCCTTCCAAAAAACACTCCCCAAACAGCACATGACGCAAAGAAGAAAAAAAGAGGCGCAATGAGGTAGCTGTGTGAGTAAGATAAGCGACCCTAGTGGCCGACACAAACACCTGGCCCATCTAGGAGTGGCACTGCAGTGTCACGCAGGATGGCCCTTCCAAAAAACACTCCCCAAACAGCACATGATGCAAAGAAGAAAAAAAGAGGCGCAATGAGGTAGCTGTGTGAGTAAGATAAGCGACCCTAGTGGCCGACACAAACACCTGGCCCATCTAGGAGTGGCACTGCAGTGTCACGCAGGATGGCCCTTCCAAAAAACACTCCCCAAACAGCACATGACGCAAAGAAAAAAAGAGGCGCAATGAGGTAGCTGTGTGAGTAAGCTAAGCGACCCTAGTGGCCGACACAAACACCTGGCCCATCTAGGAGTGGCACTGCAGTGTCACGCAGGATGGCCCTTCCAAAAAACACTCCCCAAACAGCACATGATGCAAAGAAGAAAAAAAGAGGCGCAATGAGGTAGCTGTGTGAGTAAGCTAAGCGACCCTAGTGGCCGACACAAACACCTGGCCCATCTAGGAGTGGCACTGCAGTGTCACGCAGGATGGCCCTTCCAAAAAACACTCCCCAAACAGCACATGACGCAAAGAAGAAAAAAAGAGGCGCAATGAGGTAGCTGTGTGAGTAAGATAAGCGACCCTAGTGGCCGACACAAACACCTGGCCCATCTAGGAGTGGCACTGCAGTGTCACGCAGGATGGCCCTTCCAAAAAACACCCCCCAAACAGCACATGACGCAAAGAAGAAAAAAAGAGGCGCAATGAGGTAGCTGTGTGAGTAAGCTAAGCGACCCTAGTGGCCGACACAAACACCTGGCCCATCTAGGAGTGGCACTGCAGTGTCACGCAGGATGGCCCTTCCAAAAAACACTCCCCAAACAGCACATGACGCAAATAAAAATGAAAGAAAAAAGAGGTGCAAGATGGAATTGTCCTTGGGCCCTCCCACCCACCCTTATGTTGTATAAACAGGACATGCACACTTTAACCAACCCATCATTTCAGTGACAGGGTCTGCCACACGACTGTGACTGAAATGACAGGTTGGTTTGGACCCCCACCGAAAAAGAAGCAATTAATCTCTCCTTGCACAAACTGGCTCTACAGAGGCAAGATGTCCACCTCATCATCATCCTCCGATATATCACCGTGTACATCCCGCTCCTCACAGATTATCAATTCGTCCCCACTGGAATCCACCATCTCAGCTCCCTGTGTACTTTGTGGAGGCAATTGCTGCTGGTCAGTGTCTCCACGGAGGAATTGATTATAATTCATTTTAATGAACATCATCTTCTCCACATTTTCTGGAAGTAACCTCGTATGCAGATTGCTGACAAGGTGAGCGGCGGCACTAAACACTCTTTCGGAGTACACACTTGTGGGAGGGCAACTTAGGTAGAATAAAGCCAGTTTGTGCAAGGGCCTCCAAATTGCCTCTTTTTCCTGCCAGTATAAGTACGGACTGTCTGACGTGCCTACTTGGATGCGGTCACTCATATAATCCTCCACCATTCTTTCAATGGTGAGAGAATCATATGCAGTGACAGTAGACGACATGTCCGTAATCGTTGTCAGGTCCTTCAGTCCGGACCAGATGTCAGCATCAGCAGTCGCTCCAGACTGCCCTGCATCACCGCCAGCGGGTGGGCTCGGAATTCTGAGCCTTTTCCTCGCACCCCCAGTTGCGGGAGAATGTGAAGGAGGAGATGTTGACAGGTCGCGTTCCGCTTGACTTGACAATTTTGTCACCAGCAGGTCTTTGAACCCCAGCAGACTTGTGTCTGCTGGAAAGAGAGATCCAAGGTAGGTTTTAAATCTAGGATCGAGCACGGTGGCCAAAATGTAGTGCTCTGATTTCAACAGATTGACCACCCGTGAATCCTTGTTAAGCGAATTAAGGGCTCCATCCACAAGTCCCACATGCCTAGCGGAATCGCTCCCTTTTAGCTCCTCCTTCAATGCCTCCAGCTTCTTCTGCAAAAGCCTGATGAGGGGAATGACCTGACTCAGGCTGGCAGTGTCTCAACTGACTTCACGTGTGGCAAGTTCAAAAGGTTGCAGAACCTTGCACAACGTTGAAATCATTCTCCACTGCGCTTGAGACAGGTACATTCCACCTCCTATATCGTGCTCAATTGTATAGGCTTGAATGGCCTTTTGCTGCTCCTCCAACCTCTGAAGCATATAGAGGGTTGAATTCCACCTCGTTACCACTTCTTGCTTCAGATGATGGCAGGGCAGGTTCAGGCGTTTTTGGTGGTGCTCCAGTCTTCTGTACGTGGTGCCTGTACGCCGAAAGTGTCCCGCAATTCTTCTGGCCACCGACAGCATCTCTTGCACGCCCCTGTCGTTTTTTTAAAAATTCTGCACCACCAAATTCAAGGTATGTGAACATGGGACGTGCTGGAATTTGGCCATATTTAATGCACACACAATATTGCTGGCGTTGTCCGATGCCACAAATCCACAGGAGAGTCCAATTGGGGTAAGCCATTCCGCGATGATCTTCCTCAGTTGCCGTAAGAGGTTTTCAGCTGTGTGCGTATTCTGGAAACCGGTGATACAAAGCGTAGCCTGCCTAGGAAAGAGTTGGCGTTTGCGAGATGCTGCTACTGGTACCGCCGCTGCTGTTCTTGCGGCGGGAGTCCATACATCTACCCAGTGGGCTGTCACAGATATATAGTCCTGACCTGCCCTGCTCCACTTGTCCACATGTCCGTGGTTAAGTGGACATTGGGTACAACTGCATTTTTTAGGACACTGGTGAGTCTTTTTCTGACGTCCGTGTACATTCTCGGTATCGCCTGCCTAGAGAAGTGGAACCTAGATGGTATTTGGTAACGGGGGCACACTACCTCAAGAAATTGTCTAGTTCCCTGTGAACTAACGGCGGATACCGGACGCACGTCTAACACCAACATAGTTGTCAAGGCCTCAGTTATCCGCTTTGCAACAGGATGACTGCTGTGATATTTCATCTTCCTCGCAAAGGACTGTTGGACAGTCAATTGCTTGGTGGAAGTAGTAAAAGTGGGCTTACGAATTCCCCTCTGGGATGACCATCGACTCCCAGCAGCAACAACAGCAGCGCCAGCAGCAGTAGGCGTTACACGCAAGGATGCATCGGAGGAATCCCAGGCAGGAAAGGACTCGTCAGAATTGCCAGTGACATGGCCTGCAGGACTATTGGCATTCCTGGGGAAGGAGGAAATTGACACTGAGGGAGTTGGTGGGGTGGTTTGCGTGAGCTTGGTTACAAGAGGAAGGGATTTACTGGTCAGTGGACTGCTTCCGCTGTCGCCCAAAGTTTTTGAACTTGTCACTGACTTATTATGAATGCGCTGCAGGTGACGTATAAGGGAGGATGTTCCGAGGTGGTTAACGTCCTTACCCCTACTTATTACAGCTTGACAAAGGCAACACACGGCTTGACAAATGTTGTCCGCATTTCTGGTGAAATACTTCCACACCGAAGAGCTGATTTTTTTGGTATTTTCACCAGGCATGTCAACGGCATCGCAACCGACACAATTGGACTCTCCTTGTGGATTTGGGATTTCGAAGAACGCACAGTTCTTTGCGGTGCTTTTGCCAGCTTGAGTCTTTTCAGTTTTCTAGCGAGAGGCTGAGTGCTTCCATCCTCATGTGAAGCTGAACCACTAGCCATGAACATAGGCCAGGGCCTCAGCCGTTCCTTGCCACTCCGTGTGGTAAATGGCATATTGGCAAGTTTACGCTTCTCCTCTGACAATTTTATTTTAGATTTTGGAGTCCTTAAATTACTGATATTTTGTGTTTTGGATTTTACATGCTCTGTACTATGACATTGGGCATCGGCCTTGGCAGACGACGTTGCTGGCATTTCATCGTCTCGGCCATGACTAGTGGCAGCAGCTTCAGCACGAGGTGGAAGTGGATCTTGATCTTTCCCTAATTTTGGAACCTCAACATTTTTGTTCTACATATTTTAATAGGCACAACTAAAAGACACAGAGGTAGCTACAGCCGTGGACTACCGTACTGTGTCTGCTGCTAATATAGACTGGATGATAATGAGATGAAATCAATATATATATATATAATATCACTAGTACTGCAGCCGAACAGGTATATATATTTATTATGTAATGACTGATGACGGACCTGCTGGACACTGTCAGCTCAGCAGCACCGCAGACTGCTACAGTAAGCTACTATAGTAGTATGTATAAAGAAGAAAGAAAAAAAAAAAAACACGGGTAGGTGGTATACAATTATGGATGGACGAGCGACTGCCGACACAGAGGTAGCTACAGCCGTGGACTACCGTACTGTGTCTGCTGCTAATATAGACTGGATGATAATGAGATGAAATCAATATATATTATATCACACTAGTACTGCAGCCGGACAGGTAGATATATTTATTATGTAATGACTGATGACGGACCTGCTGGACACTGTCAGCTCAGCAGCACCGCAGACTGCTACAGTAAGCAACTATAGTAGTATGTATAAAGAAGAAAGAAAAAAAAAACCCACGGGTAGGTGGTATACAATTATGGATGGACGAGCGACTGCCGACACAGAGGTAGCTACAGCCGTGGACTACCGTACTGTGTCTGCTGCTAATATAGACTGGATGATAATGAGATGAAATCAATATATATATATATATAATATCACACTAGTACTGCAGCCGGACAGGTAGATATATTTATTATGTAATGACTGATGACGGACCTGCTGGACACTGTCAGCTCAGCAGCACCGCAGACTGCTACAGTAAGCTACTATAGTAGTATGTATAAAGAAGAAAGAAAAAAAAAACCATGGTTAGGTGGTATACAATTATGGATGGACGAGCGACTGCCGACACAGAGGTAGCTACAGCCGTGGACTACCGTACTGTGTCTGCTGCTAATATAGACTGGATGATAATGAGATGAAATCAATATATATATATATATATATATAATATCACTAGTACTGCAGCCGGACAGGTATATATATTTATTATGTAATGACTGATGACGGACCTGCTGGACACTGTCAGCTCAGCAGCACCGCAGACTGCTACAGTAAGCTACTATAGTTGTATGTATAAAGAAGAAAGAAAAAAAAAACCACGGTTAGGTGGTATACAATTATGGATGGACGAGCGACTGCCGACACAGAGGTAGCTACAGCCGTGGACTACCGTACTGTGTCTGCTGCTAATATAGACTGGATGATAATGAGATGAAATCAATATATATATATAATATCACTAGTACTGCAGCCGGACAGGTATATATATTTATTATGTAATGACTGATGACGGACCTGCTGGACACTGTCAGCTCAGCAGCACCGCAGACTGCTACAGTAAGCTACTATAGTAGTATGTATAAAGAAGAAAGAAAAAAAAAACCACGGGTAGGTGGTATACAATTATGGATGGACGAGCGACTGCCGACACAGAGGTAGCTACAGCCGTGGACTACCGTACTGTGTCTGCTGCTAATATAGACTGGATGATAATGAGATGAAATCAATATATATATATATAATATCACTAGTACTGCAGCCGGACAGGTAGATATATTTATTATGTAATGACTGATGACGGACCTGCTGGACACTGTCAGCTCAGCAGCACCGCAGACTGCTACAGTAAGCTACTATAGTAGTATGTATAAAGAAGAAAGAAAAAAGAAAAAACCACGGTTAGGTGGTATACAATTATGGATGGACGAGCGACTGCCGACACAGAGGTAGCTACAGCCGTGGACTACCGTACTGTGTCTGCTGCTAATATAGACTGGATGATAATGAGATGAAATCAATATATATATATATAATATCACTAGTACTGCAGCCGGACAGGTATATATATTTATTATGTAATGACTGATGACGGACCTGCTGGACACTGTCAGCTCAGCAGCACCGCAGACTGCTACAGTAAGCTACTATAGTAGTATGTATAAAGAAGAAAGAAAAAAAAAACCATGGTTAGGTGGTATACAATTATGGATGGACGAGCGACTGCCGACACAGAGGTAGCTACAGCCGTGGACTACCGTACTGTGTCTGCTGCTAATATAGACTGGATGATAATGAGATGAAATCAATATATATATATATATATATATATATAATATCACTAGTACTGCAGCCGGACAGGTATATATATTTATTATGTAATGACTGATGACGGACCTGCTGGACACTGTCAGCTCAGCAGCACCGCAGACTGCTACAGTAAGCTACTATAGTTGTATGTATAAAGAAGAAAGAAAAAAAAAACCACGGTTAGGTGGTATACAATTATGGATGGACGAGCGACTGCCGACACAGAGGTAGCTACAGCCGTAGACTACCGTACTGTGTCTGCTGCTAATATAGACTGGATGATAATGAGATGAAATCAATATATATATATAATATCACTAGTACTGCAGCCGGACAGGTATATATATTTATTATGTAATGACTGATGACGGACCTGCTGGACACTGTCAGCTCAGCAGCACCGCAGACTGCTACAGTAAGCTACTATAGTAGTATGTATAAAGAAGAAAGAAAAAAAAAACCACGGGTAGGTGGTATACAATTATGGATGGACGAGCGACTGCCGACACAGAGGTAGCTACAGCCGTGGACTACCGTACTGTGTCTGATGCTAATATAGACTGGATGATAATGAGATGAAATCAATATATATATATATAATATCACTAGTACTGCAGCCGGACAGGTAGATATATTTATTATGTAATGACTGATGACGGACCTGCTGGACACTGTCAGCTCAGCAGCACCGCAGACTGCTACAGTAAGCTACTATAGTAGTATGTATAAAGAAGAAAGAAAAAAGAAAAAACCACGGTTAGGTGGTATACAATTATGGATGGACGAGCGACTGCCGACACAGAGGTAGCTACAGCCGTGGACTACCGTACTGTGTCTGCTGCTAATATAGACTGGATGATAATGAGATGAAATCAATATATATATATATAATATCACTAGTACTGCAGCCGGACAGGTATATATATTTATTATGTAATGACTGATGACGGACCTGCTGGACACTGTCAGCTCAGCAGCACCGCAGACTGCTACAGTAAGCTACTATAGTAGTATGTATAAAGAAGAAAGAAAGAAAAAAAACCACGGGTAGGTGGTATACAATATTATATATATATTATATACAATTATATATATATATATATATATATATATATATATTAAACTCACTGGTGGTGATTATTAAACTGGTGGTCAGGTCACTGGTCAGTGGTCACACTATCAGCAACTTGCAAGTAGTACTCCTAAGCAGACAATCACAATATATATTATACTGGTGGTCAGTGTGGTCACAATGGCAGTGTGGCACTCTGGCAGCAAAAGTGTGCACTGTACGTTATATGTACTCCTGAGTCCTGCTCTCAGACTCTAACTGCTCCCCACTGTCAGTGTCTCCCCCACAAGTCAGATAATACAGTCACACTATCTATCACTTCAGCAAGTAACTACTAGTACTCCTCCTAATGCTCCCCAAAATTACTACTGTGTCTCTCTCTACTGTCTCACTCTCTTCTCTATAAACGGAGAGGACGCCAGCCACGTCCTCTCCCTATGAATCTCAATGCACGTGTGAAAATGGCGGCGACGCGCGGCTCCTTATATAGAATCCGAGTCTCGCGATAGAATCCGAGCCTCGCGAGAATCCGACAGCGGGATGATGACGTTCGGGCGCGCTCGGGTTAACCGAGCAAGGCGGGAAGATCCGAGTCGCTCGGCCCCGTGTGAAAAAACCTGAAGTTCGGGCGGGTTCGGATTCCGAGGAACCGAACCCGCTCATCCCTAATATACAGTACTTTCACTTAAAAGTCCTTGAGTGCCATCTGTTCTTCATATACTGTATAATACTGTCTATGGGGTCTGGAGTGGATATTTCATTAGAGCTGGGTAGGGGATGCCGGCGGTCAGACTAACTCCAACCACCTTAATAACGACATTTTGAATGAAATTAATTATCCTTACCCTAACCCTCCCTTCACGCAGCCTAACCCTAACCCTCCCCAGCATACTAACATTCAAGAGTATGGCTGTCCTTTTAATTGTATGTGTGTATATATATATATATATATATATATATATATATATACGCACATATATTTGTATGCTCCGTATTGTGTTCCAACCCCATACAGAGACATCCTTCAGTTTTTTGCTAGATTAATTCAGTGGTGCCCTCCAGTGACTGGCGCGCCTAGGCAGCCGGCCCTGGACTCACCGTCTCAGAAATGTCTTGAAAATATATTGGGTTTGCCTGAGCAGTAACTGGTAGATGGCTATGTGGATGCACTTACTGTACATGGATTTTCTTATGCTCATGCTATGGTAATGCTGTGAGAGTATCACTGAACTGGTTGCGAACTCACATAATCACTCACATTGGAGGCCGTATTCTGACGGACAATCTGCAGATGGTGCGAATGATCAGTATTTGACTTGAGCATATAAAGATGTTCATAGTGGGCATCTCAGGCCCTGCATATGCAGACACACGGCTGTACAGTACACCAGGGAAGTTCTTATACCGGAAAAGGACACCCGCACAGACGTGGCAGCGTCCGAATCAGGCCCTAACTGCTCCAATCAACCATTGCTTACACGGAACACATTATTAATATATTAAAACATCTCATCCAGTGAGCACACAATAAAAAAATGGTACTTTGCGCCTAACCAGTATTAAAGGACCACTAACCCTAATATCCTCTACTGAGAAGGGCTGCTAATAACAATCACACACATATATAACTATGGGCAAAATATATACAGGATGTGCTTATTCTTGGCCAACAGATTACACAGACCTTGGAAAGTCCTCAGAATGTAGACGGACTCTCTTTAATAAAGTATAGACATACTGGGGGATATTCAATTGTTTGAAAAGTCGGTTGGATGTCTGTTTTTTCCTGTCTATTAGATAGGGAAAAAAAGACACCCAACTGACTTTTCAAACAACTGAATACCCCCCACTATGTACTGTAGTATTGCATGGGGGCACTGCAGCCCTACCAAGTAGGGGGATATTGAAATGAATGGTTCGAAGAATAAATGACAATTCCAAAAACAGCATACACAGCCTCCAACACACACACACACACACACACACACACACACACACACACACACACACACACACACACACACACACACACACACACTTATGTTATTTCCATCTATCATGTACTGCTAATTTATAAGCAGGGTAAACTCCTCCTGCCTGATCTCTCTGACTGGCAAACATCCTGACCTGTGACCACTTTGGCCTAATTGAATAGATGTGCTTGGCCGATGACTGAGCACACACAGTATAGTAGTCACCAGCTGTGTTTTTGGCTGGGAAAAAGATAAAATCATTAATTTTGTGTAAACCAGCTAAACTGGATGGCACAATCGACTCATGTGCGGCCAGCTTTCCAGCCAGGGCCATGTGACCATGAAAAACGCTGACTAGATGCATTCAATGTGACAGCATTACTGAGTCTCTATAGAGCTAAAGCTACAGGTGTTGCCGATCTGTGGTGAAGCTAATACATTATAAACATATTGTGGTTGTGATGTGATTCTGAGCATGACTGTTCCTTGCACAGCCCCAAATGCATAAAGAAGAAAGGTCTCTGCTGCAGCAAGTAGCAACACTTCACTTACATCTCTCCCACACACATGGTTATATACTACTGTACACACAGGTTTCAGATAAAGCAAAAACTGTCACACAAAACACACAAAACTCTGGCCATAGCTCTTTGCATTTCAAGAGCAAAGCAGTCAAAACAAACTGCCCCATGGTGCAACACCCTGCCGTAAGTGCAATGCCCTTACCATGCCAAACAACAACTCACATTCAGAAAAGTCTGTAAAGAAGAGAGGAAGTACGAGGATTAAGCTTGTGAAGAGCTGGAGAAGAACTGGAGAGAACAGAGTAAGCATTCTGAGAGCAGGCTAAGGGTGAGATATATCAAAGCTTGAAAAAAGAGAAACGGGAAAAAAACAGTACGAACAATTCAACTCTTAACTTTCACTATCTAGGTTGTGCTTGAAAAAATGACAGGAGCTGATTGGTAGGTACTTTTCATCTCTCCGCTTTATCTCTCTCCCAGCTTTGTCACATATTCCCCAAAGAAACAAAACAAACCAAGAGGAAGCATGAAGAAACTGAGGAAGAGGAACAGAATAACAAGTGAAGCAGCGAGCAGAATACTAAATGCTTTTACAGAAAAGTGGTCGGGATTCCTACAGTTGCAAAAGTCATCCTGAAAAGTTGGAAAGACGACGAATTCACGCAGCAGCAAGTAAAATCAGGGCCATAACTACCCGTTGGTCAGGATGGCACTTGCACGGAGTGTAAGTCAAGGGGTGCCGTCTAGCTCAGCCACCCACAAACCTTAACCCTTGAGTGGCTTGCAGCCTACCAATGCCAGTCTCTCTGCATATTACCCCAGCCTTGCATTTTGCTGCTAGCAACTTGCTCTGGGATACATCATGAACCGCCATCGTATCCTAGCCCAGAAATGCAGAGCGTGTAATATCATGATGCCATAACATTGCAGCACAGTAGGTTTTGGTAAGTCAAGTCCATAACTCTTCCAGGTATGCCCAAGAACCGTAGGTGCAGTACTGAGTAAAGCAATGATTCTGGCAGATCAAACATTAAAGACAGAACTTCCACCAGAAAAGAGTGAGTACCTTGGTGTTCAGTGTGAGACACATAGCAAACAAGGAAATCATAGCCCAAGAAGTAGAAAGAGAGAGAGAGAGAGAGAGAGAGAGAGATGAATTCAAAGTCAAGTGTGTCATCTGGGTATGTACAAGATACTCTTCCTGCTTTCAGACCAACAAGAGAATCCAACCCAGAGGCGGATTGGCCATAGGGCTCTCTAGGAAGATTCCTGGTAGGCTGACTTTTCTGTGTTGCCTGTTTTGTGTGTTGTAATGTGCCCCCCCAGGACAGGCAGCCAACCACACTCAGTACACTGCATTGTCACCATTCATTATGTTATTCCATCTCTGCAGTACAGCAACTGCTGCCCATGTCTGGCCACTTCTACAAAATTTTACAGGGCCACTTTTAGTTCCCAATCCGCCTCTTGTCTCAGACACAATTGCAGCAAAAGACACAAGAAAGGATGCAATTGCGTACAATTAGGCCCTATGAGGAGGGATTCTGTCCCCCTCAACAGACTACACCCCCTCTTCAGAATGCACCCCCATTAGGGCTGCTTCCATAAATTTCCCTGGCTGGTTTTCCATCCCAATCCACCCCTGGAACAACCTAACAGTATTTACAGGCCAAGTGTAGGACTGTTCAACTGTTGTACACATAGAGATGCTATATTTTGTATTTTGCCCCAGTGCACCAGCTAGACATTTGTCATTTTTGTGGTGACAAATGGCACACTGTTCATGGAGAGACTCACAGTGATCCACATCTATAATTTTGTGTAGTAAACTGTATGGCTGCACATCACCATACCTTTATTCTTTCTTTATTGGTACTAAAAAGTTTACAATGACTGCTGAAAACTGATATGTAGACATTTCTATTGACTTTATGTTATAATAAATGATATACACTGCTCAAAAAAATAAAGGGAACACTTAAACAACACAATGTAACTCCAAGTCAATCACACTTCTGTGAAATCAAACTATCCACTTAGGAAGCAACACTGATTGACAATCAATTTCACATGCTGTTGTGCAAATGGAATAGACAACAGGTGGAAATTATAGGCAATTAGCAAGACACCCCCAATAAAGGAGTTCTGCAGATGGTGACAACAGACCACTTCTCCGCTCCTATGCTTTCTGGCTAATGTTTTGGTCACTTTTGAAAGCTGGCGGTGCTTTCACTCTATTGGTAGCATGAGACGGAGTCTACAACCCACACAAGTGGCTCAGGTAGTGCAGCTTATCCAGGATGGAACATCAATGCAAGCTGTGGCAAGAAGGTTTGCTGTGTCTGTCAGCGTAGTGTCCAGAGCAAGGAGGCGCTACCAGGAGACAGGCCAGTACATCAGGAGATGTGGAGGAGGCCGTAGGAGGGCAACAACCCAGCAGCAGGACCGCTACCTTCGCCTTTGTGCAAGGAGGAACAGGAGGAGCACTGCCAGAGCCCTGCAAAATGACCTCCAGCAAGCCACAAATGTGCATGTGTCTACTCAAACGATCAGAAACAGACTCCATGAGGGTGGTATGAGGGCCCGACGTCCACAGGTGGGGGTTGTGCTTACAGCCCAACACCGTGCAGGACATTTGGCATTTGCCAGAGAACACCAAGATTGGCAAATTCGCCACTGGCGCCCTGTGCTCTTCACAGATGAAAGCAGGTTCTCACTGTGCACATGTGACAGACGTGACAGAGTCTGGAGATGCCAAGGAGAAAGTTCTGCTGCCTGCAACATCCTCCAGCATGACCGGTTTGGCAGTGGGTCAGTAATGGTGTGGGGTGGCATTTCTTTGGGGGGACGCACAGCCCTCCATGTACTCGCCAGAGGTAGCCTGACTGCCATAAGGTACCGAGATGAGATCCTCAGACCCCTTGTGAGACCATATGCTGGTGCGGTTGGCCCTGGGTTCCTCCTAATGCAAGACAATGCTAGACCTCATGTGGCTGGAGTGTGTCAGCAGTTCCTGCAAGACGAAGGCATTGATGCTATGAACTGGCCCGCCCATTCCCCAGACCTGAATCCAATTGAGCACATCTGGGACATCATGTCTCGCTCCATCTACCAACGCCACGTTGCACTACAGACTGTCCAGGAGTTGGCCGATGCTTTAGTCCAGGTCTGGGAGGAGATCCCTCAGGAGACCATCCACCACCTCATCAGGAGCATGCCCAAGCGTTGTAGGGAGGTCATACAGGCACGTGGAGGCCACACACACTACTGAGCCTCATTTTGACTTGTTTTAAGGACATTACATCAAAGTTGGATCAGCCTGTAGTGTGTTTTTCCACTTTAATTTTGAGTGTGACTCCAAATCCAAACCTCCATGGGTTAATAAATTTGATTTCCATTGATAATTTTTGTGTGATTTTGTTGTCAGCACATTCAACTATGTAAAGAACAAAGTATTTAATAAGAATATTTCATTCATTCAGATCTAGGATGTGTTGTTTAAGTGTTCCCTTTATTTTTTTGAGCAGTGTATATTTTTTGCTATATGTCTGCTCCAAGTAAAGGTTCAGACAGCTGTTCCTGTCTTCATCATCGCCTCTGTGTTGGGATGACTCTGTGGGTGGTGAGTTTCTGCAGCAGCCTCCACCAAGGACACAGGAGGAAAGTTATTATATAATATAACTAGTTGATACGATGCCAATGCCTAGAGAGTCTCATAACTTAAATTAATCCCAGCTGCCCCAGGTCATCAACTTCATTGTATTCTGAGCCCCTAACAACATCAGAGTAGCAGTTTATGCAAATGTATTTCTTTTCTCTTTAATAAAGTGACCCACACTACACAGCATGCGGTGTAATGGTTTATGTTCATATATTAATATTGGTGGGAATACTGTAGATCTCTACTGCAATGGCCAAACTCAGAGGGATTCTACAGACAGCAATAACGACAGTGCCACCAGCAATCTAATGATTGAACTGACAGTATAATGCCTATTTCACTCTACTGCACAACAAAAAAATCCTCTCATCATCACTGCAGCGCTATGATTTTAAATGATGCTACAGTCCAGAAGAGGTTAAGTAACCTCAGAGACAGCTCGCCATTTTTCTGTTGCTGTTGTGTTTAATATCCTGTCATGCTGTTTTATGGAGAAGAAAACAGGATGGAAATGACAATCAGTAAAACAAAACTCCAGGGACCCAGCAGCATCTGGCTCTCCTAACGTCACACTGTGGCATTAGTTATCTGTCACTGAAGAACTGATATTACAGTATGTTTATTGTATATCATTTATATTGGTTCATGCATATCATATAGCCTACATAACTGAGATCAAACTAATAGGATATGTGCAGAGGTCAAATGCCTTTATGATTCAATAAAACTCTTCAGCCATATTATATTTTTAC
This sequence comes from Pseudophryne corroboree, assembly GCF_028390025.1. Taxonomy (NCBI): domain Eukaryota; kingdom Metazoa; phylum Chordata; class Amphibia; order Anura; family Myobatrachidae; genus Pseudophryne; species Pseudophryne corroboree. Next base: position 170,024,939 of record NC_086448.1, on the reverse strand, counting down.
TCATGCTCATCGTCATCTTTATTGTTACATAACACTTGGATCTTGCAGGGTCGGATTAAGAGCCACGTGGGCCTGGGGCTGAAGATAGTAACATAGTAACATAGTAACATAGTAACTAAGGTTGAAAAAAAACAATTGTCCATTGAGTTCAACCTATTTGTGGTCTCCTACGCAGTCTTATTATAGGACTAGTTATTTTTATGTTAGGACTAGTTATATTAACTATAATGCGTGCCTACGCACCATAACCCTGAATATCTTTATTCAATAGGAATTTATCTAACCCATTCTTAAAGGTGTTGAGTGAGTCCGCAGTTACTACTCTCTCAGGCAGGGAATTCCAAACACGTATTGTCCTTACTGTGAAAAAACCTTTTCGCCTCAATGTGCGGAAACTCCGCTCCTCTAACCTAAGCGAGTGACCACATGTCCTCTGTGCTGATCTTATAGAAAACAGGTCCCTCCCCAGCTCTGTGTATTGACCCCTTATATATTTGTAGATGTTGATCATGTCCCCTCTTAGTCTCCTCTTTTCCAATGTAAACATGCCTAGCCTTGCAAGCCTTTCCTCGTATTCCAGCGTCTCCATGCCCTTGATTAGTTTGGTTGCCCGCCTCTGAACCTTTTCTAGCTCCAGGATATCCTTTTTGTAATATGGTGCCCAAAATTGCACACAGTATTCAAGATGAGGCCTCACTAGTGATTTATATAATGGAAGTATAATACTCTCGTCCCTTGCATTAATTCCCAGTTTTATGCATGCTAATATCTTACTAGCCTTCTTTGCTGCACTCCTACTTTGGGTACTGCTGCTTAATTTGTTATCTATGTGAACCCCTAAGTCTTTTTCCAGTACAGAATCCCCTAATATTACCCCATTTAGTATGTAGGTGTTATTTTTTGATGATCAAGAGCCTATCGTGAGAAGCAGAAGAGCTGTGGCCAGTGTTGTGTGGGTGTGATCAGTGCTGTGTGGCTGTGATCAGTGCTGTGTGGGTGTGGTCAGTGCATTGTGGGTGTGGTCATTGGTGTGAGGGTGTGGTCAGTGGCGTGTGGATGTGGACTCCCTACACTATCTCATTAAATACAGAAAAGTAGAAAAGTGCATCGTTTTGGAGGAACATAGAAGTACAATTTGAATATGCATGTTTTATTGATGTGGATGGCCATCATCAGGGCCGGAGCAGGACCACCCAAACCCATCAAGACATAACATTTAGGGGCCGGGTTACTAGCACTAGGAATTAAGAGTACTATCCGGAGCATTTTAAAAACACTCCGGACAGTCTATAGCCTGCAGGGTGTGTGCCCCATTGATAATGTGGGATCTTGGTGAGGTTAATATATCATTATAATAAAATAAGTAAAGATATTTGTATGAGGACCCAAGGAAAGGACACTAAGAACTCTTCATGAGCCATCTAGTGAATTCTGTCATATCCAAAAACATATCCAAATATTTGGAAAAACTCTAATCCATGCACTCATCATCTCCCACATTGATCATTGCAATAGGCTCCTTACCGGTCTTCCCAAACATAGGCTCTCACCACTACAATCCATTTTGAATGCAGCTGCAAGGCTAATCTTCCTCACTAGAAGTTTATCGTCTGCAGATCCGCTCTGTTAGTCCCTCCATTAGCTACCGGTATTCTACCGTATTCGATATAAAATTATGTTACTTACATACAAGACTATTAACCAAACTGCACCAACATACATCTCCTCACTCATCTCAAAATATCTCCCTACCAAACCTCTCCGTTCTGCACAAGATCTGCGTCTCTCATCCACATGTATTACTTGTTCCCACTCAAAATGACAGGACTTTATCCGGGCTTCAGGACAAAAGAAAATACTGGCGCCGGCTGGATTTCAAATAATGAGCGGATACAAGTGTAACAATAAAAAGTTATTCATACATTTATTAAAATTAGACTAAAAAATGATTACAACAAATCTGATTGTCAAAAGGGTAATCTATGGGATAAAGAATTGAGAGTCTCTCAAATTAGCATGTGACCACTTATATTTCCACTCAGGCAATGTGCACTGATATTCTGGCTAGGACTCAGTCCTCCAAGGTATCCTCAGTAAATTTTAGATATGGATATTACCATGGTCTCAGGAAGAAGTCCCCTTGGTTCTCAATTGCAAATCGAGGTCCAATAGCAGCAGGGGAGTATTCGGAGATTCCAGATGGATGGCACCAGTAAGGATCCTATGGAAGTTTGTAAGTCCAATGATTGCCAGATAATTGAGGATGACAAGTGTAGTGCCCGTGGTCAGAAGGAAAAGGGCTCAACGCGTTTCGCTGGTCTTGGACACAGCCAGCTTCCTCAGGAGCATATGACTTGGACTTACAAACTTCCATAGGATCCTTACTGGTGCCATCCATCTGGAATCTCCGAATACTCCCCTGCTGCTATTGGACCTCGATTTGCAATTGAGAACCAAGGGGACTTCTTCCTGAGACCATGGTAATATCCATATCTAAAATTTACTGAGGATACCTTGGAGGACTGAGTCCTAGCCAGAATATCAGTGCACATTGCCTGAGTGGAAATAAAAGTGGTCACATGCTAATTTGAGAGACTCTCAATTCTTTATCCCATAGATTACCCTTTTGACAATCAGATTTGTTGTAATCATTTTTTAGTCTAATTTTAATAAATGTATGAATAACTTTTTATTGTTACACTTGTATCTGCTCATTATTTGAAATCCAGCCGGCGCCAGTATTTTCTTTTGTCCTGTATTTACCTTCTTCAGGGACTAACCATCCCTATACAGGCTGCCGTTGACAAGCGCACTCACCAATTGTTTTATCGTTTCTATCCGGGCTTCACCCACTCTGCGGAATGCCCTCCCACGCACAATAAGACTCACTTCTAGTCTCCAAACCTTTAAACGTTCCCTGAAAACTTACCTCTTCAGACAAGCCTATCACATTCCAGACCCACCCACATAACAGTACACATAACCTCACATTTTGCCTTCCAACATTGCTGGGTGATCATACCATATAACCCATTAAGAACCTAGCAATCTGGTGGACCATTATGCAATAGGTAGCATCTATCCTTGTCTATACATGCCTATTTCCCTATAGATTGTAAGCTTGCGAGCAGGGCCATCCAACCTCTGTGTCTGTCTGTAATTGCCCAGTTTTGTTCTGTTACTGTTGTCCTAATTGTAAAGCACAACGGAATATGCTGCACTGTATAAGAAACTGTTGTTAATAATAATAATAATAAACTAATAATACTGTCATTTTAGTAATTTAGCCACCGAGTTCTCTTGTCCTCCAGGTTTTGGGTAACATAGATCCAATCGGTGCATATGGCCTCTCCATTTTAATGCTCATTTTTACTTTTATTTGTCTTGTGCACTTTTAAATATTTAACTGTGTCAGTTGATTAGTTTGTGACTGTTAATAAGCAGTTTTATCCTAGCCAGATATACACTGTCTAAATTGACAGTACACTGAGGGCCAGATGTACTAAGCCTTATAAAGTGATAAAGTGGAGTGTCATAAAGTACCAGCCAATCAGCTCCTAACTGCCATGTCACAGGCCCTGTTTGAAATATGACAGTAAGGACCTGGTTGGTTGGTTGGTTGGTTGGTTGGTTGGTTGGTAGTTTATCACTCTCCACTTTATCACTTTTTGAGGTTAGTACATCTGGCCCTGATTAAACATTTGTTGCCCTACTATCTCCCATCAAATGTTTGGAAGCAAAATCTGATCTTACTGTGTTGAACAAAAAATCATCTGATCACTTTGGGAGGAAAGTAAGTTACCTGCTGAGATCTAAGAATCACAGCTGGCACTAAAAGCCCCCATTCATATACACTGCCTACAACGCTTTTTTACTTAGCCTAATCGGTCATCCATCATTCACTGGCATACTTGCTTACTCAATCGCAATGGCCGGGAGGCTTCCAAAAATTGGGTGGCACTCCTAGCCACCCAGAAGAGAAGGCAAGTCTCTCGGAGCTGGCCAGCAGCCCGCATACCCCACACCTCCCCTCTCTTTGGCCCATTTGATGAGCAATTGTGGGTGGGGCGATGGCGCTGTTCACGATGAATCACTTCATCATAGCCCCCCTGCTCCTTTACAATACTGGTAATCTTTATCCTGATTACATCATCCTCCTTGTGGGCAGACATATGCAAATTCAGTGTGGCGTAGCTATATATAAAAAACAAAGCCCTGCCCATATTGAGCCCTTACGCTTGCCAAAACACTGTGCCAATTGTCAGTTTAACCAAAATTAGTGTGTACCTAGCTAGCTTAAATGTAGTCATTGCCAGTTTTAAGTAGAGATGAGCGCCTGAAATTTTTCGGGTTTTGTGTTTTGGTTTTGGGTTCGGTTCCGCGGCCGTGTTTTGGGTTCGAACGCGTTTTGGCAAAACCTCACCGAATTTTTTTTGTCGGATTCGGGTGTGTTTTGGATTCGGGTGTTTTTTTCCAAAAACACTAAAAAACAGCTTAAATCATAGAATTTGGGGGTCATTTTGATCCCAAAGTATTATTAACCTCAAAAACCATAATTTACACTCATTTTCAGTCTATTCTGAATACCTCACACCTCACAATATTATTTTTAGTCCTAAAATTTGCACCGAGGTCGCTGTGTGAGTAAGATAAGCGACCCTAGTGGCCGACACAAACACCGGGCCCATCTAGGAGTGGCACTGCAGTGTCACGCAGGATGTCCCTTCCAAAAAACCCTCCCCAAACAGCACATGACGCAAAGAAAAAAAGAGGCGCAATGAGGTAGCTGTGTGAGTAAGATTAGCGACCCTAGTGGCCGACACAAACACCGGGCCCATCTAGGAGTGGCACTGCAGTGTCACGCAGGATGGCCCTTCCAAAAAACCCTCCCCAAACAGCACATGACGCAAAGAAAAAAAGAGGCGCAATGAGGTAGCTGTGTGAGTAAGATTAGCGACCCTAGTGGCCGACACAAACACCGGGCCCATCTAGGAGTGGCACTGCAGTGTCACGCAGGATGGCACTTCCAAAAAACCCTCCCCAAACAGCACATGACGCAAAGAAAAAAAGAGGCGCAATGAGGTAGCTGACTGTGTGAGTAAGATTAGCGACCCTAGTGGCCGACACAAACACCGGGCCCATCTAGGAGTGGCACTGCAGTGTCACGCAGGATGTCCCTTCCAAAAAACCCTCCCCAAACAGCACATGACGCAAAGAAAAAAAGAGGCGCAATGAGGTAGCTGTGTGAGTAAGATTAGCGACCCTAGTGGCCGACACAAACACCGGGCCCATCTAGGAGTGGCACTGCAGTGTCACGCAGGATGGCCCTTCCAAAAAACACTCCCCAAACAGCACATGACGCAAAGAAAAAAAGAGGCGCAATGAGGTAGCTGTGTGAGTAAGATTAGCGACCCTAGTGGCCGACACAAACACCGGGCCCATCTAGGAGTGGCACTGCAGTGTCACGCAGGATGTCCCTTCCAAAAAACCCTCCCCAAACAGCACATGACGCAAAGAAAAAAAGAGGCGCAATGAGGTAGCTGACTGTGTGAGTAAGATTAGCGACCCTAGTGGCCGACACAAACACCGGGCCCATCTAGGAGTGGCACTGCAGTGTCACGCAGGATGTCCCTTCCAAAAAACCCTCCCCAAACAGCACATGATGCAAAGAAAAAGAAAAGAAAAAAGAGGTGCAAGATGGAATTGTCCTTGGGCCCTCCCACCCACCCTTATGTTGTATAAACAAAACAGGACATGCACACTTTAACCAACCCATCATTTCAGTGACAGGGTCTGCCACACGACTGTGACTGATATGACGGGTTGGTTTGGACCCCCCCAAAAAAAGAAGCAATTAATCTCTCCTTGCACAAACTGGCTCTACAGAGGCAAGATGTCCACCTCATCTTCACCCTCCGATATATCACCGTGTACATCCCCCTCCTCACAGATTATCAATTCGTCCCCACTGGAATCCACCATCTCAGCTCCCTGTGTACTTTGTGGAGGCAATTGCTGCTGGTCAATGTCTCCGCGGAGGAATTGATTATAATTCATTTTAATGAACATCATCTTCTCCACATTTTCTGGATGTAACCTCGTACGCCGATTGCTGACAAGGTGAGCGGCGGCACTAAACACTCTTTCGGAGTACACACTTGTGGGAGGGCAACTTAGGTAGAATAAAGCCAGTTTGTGCAAGGGCCTCCAAATTGCCTCTTTTTCCTGCCAGTATAAGTACGGACTGTGTGACGTGCCTACTTGGATGCGGTCACTCATATAATCCTCCACCATTCTATCAATGTTGAGAGAATCATATGCAGTGACAGTAGACAACATGTCCGTAATCGTTGTCAGGTCCTTCAGTCCGGACCAGATGTCAGCATCAGCAGTCGCTCCAGACTGCCCTGCATCACCGCCAGCGGGTGGGCTCGGAATTCTGAGCCTTTTCCTCGCACCCCCAGTTGCGGGAGAATGTGAAGGAGGAGATGTTGACAGGTCGCGTTCCGCTTGACTTGACAATTTTGTCACCAGCAGGTCTTTCAACCCCAGCAGACCTGTGTCTGCCGGAAAGAGAGATCCAAGGTAGGCTTTAAATCTAGGATCGAGCACGGTGGCCAAAATGTAGTGCTCTGATTTCAACAGATTGACCACCCGTGAATCCTTGTTAAGCGAATTAAGGGCTGCATCCACAAGTCCCACATGCCTAGCGGAATCGCTCCCTTTTAGCTCCTTCTTCAATGCCTCCAGCTTCTTCTGCAAAAGCCTGATGAGGGGAATGACCTGACTCAGGCTGGCAGTGTCTGAACTGACTTCACGTGTGGCAAGTTCAAAGGGCATCAGAACCTTGCACAACGTTGAAATCATTCTCCACTGCACTTGAGACAGGTGCATTCCACCTACTATATCGTGCTCAATTGTATAGGCTTGAATGGCCTTTTGCTGCTCCTCCAACCTCTGAAGCATATAGAGGGTTGAATTCCACCTCGTTACCACTTCTTGCTTCAGATGATGGCAGGGCAGGTTCAGTAGTTTTTGGTGGTGCTCCAGTCTTCTGTACGTGGTGCCTGTACGCCGAAAGTGTCCCGCAATTTTTCTGGCCACCGACAGCATCTCTTGCACGCCCCTGTCGTTTTTTAAAAAATTCTGCACCACCAAATTCAAGGTATGTGCAAAACATGGGACGTGCTGGAATTTGCCCATATTTAATGCACACACAATATTGCTGGCGTTGTCCGATGCCACAAATCCACAGGAGAGTCCAATTGGGGTAAGCCATTCCGCGATGATCTTCCTCAGTTGCCGTAAGAGGTTTTCAGCTGTGTGCGTATTCTGGAAAGCGGTGATACAAAGCGTAGCCTGCCTAGGAAAGAGTTGGCGTTTGCGAGATGCTGCTACTGGTGCCGCCGCTGCTGTTCTTGCGGCGGGAGTCCATACATCTACCCAGTGGGCTGTCACAGTCATATAGTCCTGACCCTGCCCTGCTCCACTTGTCCACATGTCCGTGGTTAAGTGGACATTGGGTACAACTGCATTTTTTAGGACACTGGTGAGTCTTTTTCTGACGTCCGTGTACATTCTCGGTATCGCCTGCCTAGAGAAGTGGAACCTAGATGGTATTTGGTAACGGGGGCACACTGCCTCAATAAATTGTCTAGTTCCCTGTGAACTAACGGCGGATACCGGACGCACGTCTAACACCAACATAGTTGTCAAGGACTCAGTTATCCGCTTTGCAGCAGGATGACTGCTGTGATATTTCATCTTCCTCGCAAAGGACTGTTGAACAGTCAATTGCTTACTGGAAGTAGTACAAGTGGGCTTACGACTTCCCCTCTGGGATGACCATCGACTCCCAGCGGCAACAACAGCAGCGCCAGCAGCAGTAGGCGTTACACGCAAGGATGCATCGGAGGAATCCCAGGCAGGAGAGAACTCGTCAGAATTGCCAGTGACATGGCCTGCAGGACTATTGGCATTCCTGGGGAAGGAGGAAATTGACACTGAGGGAGTTGGTGGGGTGGTTTGCGTGAGCTTGGTTACAAGAGGAAGGGATTTACTGGTCAGTGGACTGCTTCCGCTGTCACCCAAAGTTTTTGAACTTGTCACTGACTTATTATGAATGCGCTGCAGGTGACGTATAAGGGAGGATGTTCCGAGGTGGTTAACGTCCTTACCCCTACTTATTACAGCTTGACAAAGGGAACACACGGCTTGACACCTGTTGTCCGCATTTCTGGTGAAATACCTCCACACCGAAGAGCTGATTTTTTTGGTATTTTCACCTGGCATGTCAACGGCCATATTCCTCCCACGGACAACAGGTGTCTCCCCGGGTGCCTGACTTAAACAAACCACCTCACCATCAGAATCCTCCTGGTCAATTTCCTCCCCAGCGCCAGCAACACCCATATCCTCCTCATCCTGGTGTACTTCAACACTGACATCTTCAATCTGACTATCAGGAACTGGACTGCGGGTGCTCCTTCCAGCACTTGCAGGGGGCGTGCAAATGGTGGAAGGCGCATGCTCTTCACGTCCAGTGTTGGGAAGGTCAGGCATCGCAACCGACACAATTGGACTCTCCTTGTGGATTTGGGATTTCAAAGAACGCACAGTTCTTTGCGGTGCTTTTGCCAGCTTGAGTCTTTTCAGTTTTCTAGCGAGAGGCTGAGTGCTTCCATCCTCATGTGAAGCTGAACCACTAGCCATGAACATAGGCCAGGGCCTCAGCCGTTCCTTGCCACTCCGTGTGGTAAATGGCATATTGGCAAGTTTACGCTTCTCCTCCGACAATTTTATTTTAGGTTTTGGAGTCCTTTTTTTACTGATATTTGGTGTTTTGGTTTTGACATGCTCTGTACTATGCCATTGGGCATCGGCCTTGGCAGACGACGTTGCTGGCATTTCATCGTCTCGGCCATGACTAGTGGCAGCAGCTTCAGCACGAGGTGGAAGTGGATCTTGATCTTTCCCTAATTTTGGAACCTCAACATTTTTGTTCTCCATATTTTAATAGGCACAACTAAAAGGCACCTCAGGTAAACAATGGAGATGGATGGATTGGATACTAGTATACAATTATGGACGGGCTGCCGAGTGCCGACACAGAGGTAGCCACAGCCGTGAACTACCGCACTGTACTGTGTCTGCTGCTAATATATAGACTGGTTGATAAAGAGATAGTATACTCGTAACTAGTATGTATGTATAAAGAAAGAAAAAAAAACCACGGTTAGGTGGTATATACAATTATGGACGGGCTGCCGAGTGCCGACACAGAGGTAGCCACAGCCGTGAACTACCGCACTGTACTGTGTCTGCTGCTAATATATAGACTGGTTGATAAAGAGATAGTATACTCGTAACTAGTATGTATGTATAAAGAAAGAAAAAAAAAACACGGTTAGGTGGTATATACAATTATGGACGGGCTGCCGAGTGCCGACACAGAGGTAGCCACAGCCGTGAACTACCGCACTGTACTGTGTCTGCTGCTAATATATAGACTGGTTGATAAAGAGATAGTATACTCGTAACTAGTATGTATGTATAAAGAAAGAAAAAAAAACCACGGTTAGGTGGTATATACAATTATGGACGGGCTGCCGAGTGCCGACACAGAGGTAGCCACAGCCGTGAACTACCGCACTGTACTGTGTCTGCTGCTAATATATAGACTGGTTGATAAAGAGATAGTATACTCGTAACTAGTATGTATGTATAAAGAAAGAAAAAAAAACCACGGTTAGGTGGTATATACAATTATGGACGGGCTGCCGAGTGCCGACACAGAGGTAGCCACAGCCGTGAACTACCGCACTGTACTGTGTCTGCTGCTAATATATAGACTGGTTGATAAAGAGATAGTATACTCGTAACTAGTATGTATGTATAAAGAAAGAAAAATAAACCACGGTTAGGTGGTATATACAATTATGGACGGGCTGCCGAGTGCCGACACAGAGGTAGCCACAGCCGTGAACTACCGCACTGTACTGTGTCTGCTGCTAATATATAGACTGGTTGATAAAGAGATAGTATACTCGTAACTAGTATGTATGTATAAAGAAAGAAAAAAAAACCACGGTTAGGTCACTGGTATATACAATTATGGACGGGCTGCCGAGTGCCGACACAGAGGTAGCCACAGCCGTGAACTACCGCACTGTACTGTGTCTGCTGCTAATATAGACTGGTTGATAAAGAGATAGTATACTACTAATATTATATACTGGTGGTCAGGTCACTGGTCACTAGTCACACTGGCAGTGGCACTCCTGCAGCAAAAGTGTGCACTGTTTAATTTTAATATAATATTATGTACTCCTGGCTCCTGCTATAACCTATAACTGGCACTGCAGTAGTGCTCCCCAGTCTCCCCCACAATTATAAGCTGTGTGAGCTGAGCAGTCAGACAGATATATAATATATATAGATGATGCAGCACACTGGCCTGAGCCTGAGCAGTGCACACAGATATGGTATGTGACTGACTGAGTCACTGTGTGTATCGCTTTTTTCAGGCAGAGAACGGATATATTAAATAAACTGCACTGTGTGTCTGGTGGTCACTCACTATATAATATATTATGTACTCCTGGCTCCTGCTATAACCTATAACTGGCACTGCAGTAGTGCTCCCCAGTCTCCCCCACAATTATAAGCTGTGTGAGCTGAGCAGTCAGACAGATATATATAATATTATATATAGATAATAGATGATGCAGCACACTGGCCTGAGCCTGAGCAGTGCACACAGATATGGTATGTGACTGAGTCACTGTGTGCTGTGTATCGCTTTTTTCAGGCAGAGAACGGATTATAAATAAAAGTGGTGGTCACTGGTCAGTATCAGCAAAACTCTGCACTGTACACTACTGAGTACTCCTAATGCTCCCCAAAATTAGTAAATCAAGTGTCTCTCTAATCTATTCTAATTCTAAACGGAGAGGACGCCAGCCACGTCCTCTCCCTATCAATCTCAATGCACGTGTGAAAATGGCGGCGACGCGCGGCTCCTTATATAGAATCCGAGTCTCGCGATAGAATCCGAGCCTCGCGAGAATCCGACAGCGTCATGATGACGTTCGGGCGCGCTCGGGTTAACCGAGCAAGGCGGGAAGATCCGAGTCGCTCGGACCCGTGAAAAAAAACATGAAGTTCTGGCGGGTTCGGATTCAGAGAAACCGAACCCGCTCATCTCTAGTTTTAAGATCACTTGACTATAGTGCTCTTATAATTGAGTTTAGTATACAGAGTTAGGCTGCTTGTTATATTATAAGCTCAGTATTCTTTTATCTAGATCCACTTTTGTGAATATGGTTCATTAAATATTTTTATACCTTAATTAAAATTTTATAGGAGACTTTTAGAGCTCATCTAGATAACAGGTTGTTTTCTTGCTACGAACAAACAGAAACAGAGCAGATTATAGATCTTATACATGCTGTGCACATGGGCCATTATAATACACATGGAGTAGAGATTACAGCAGGCAAATGGTGTCTGCTCATCTCCTCCACTTTGTGTTTATTATCACTGCCCACACAGCATAGCTCAACAGATCACTACAGACTTATTTCCCCCTGTGGCTTGGAATGTAGTGACCTTAAGGGCGACATTTACTAAGCAGTGATAAGAATGGAAAAGTGAGCCAGTGGAGAAGTGCCCATGGCAACCAATCAGCACTGAAGTAACATCTATAATTTGCATACTATAAAATGATACAGAGCTGCTGATTGGTTGATGGGGCAATTTCTCCATTGGCTCACTTCTCCGCTCTTATCACTGCTTAGTAAATGTCCCCCTAAGTCTCATCCAAACAAGTGTTGTACATGACGTCCATTCACTATTCCTAATGTCTGATCCCATGATAACATATACCGCAGCCTGACGCTAAACTCTCTCTACTTACTCCATATAATATTTATGAGAGCATCATAATGTGCAAATGGCAACAGGCCTGATCATGTGTTTCTGTTTACAAATAACTTTTTTAAATGACAAAAGTGTGTCCTGTGATTTGCACACTATAATTGTGTCCTGTGATTTGCACACTATAAGTGTGTCCTGTGATTTGCACAGTATGGGGGCCATGAGGAGTGTGAGATCAAGTGCCGTACCCGACATTTACACCCCGCGGTAACAGCACTTTGCACCCTTTGCAGGGAATAGGATTGACCTCTATGATACTAAACCATTCAATTTTGTAATTATAGGACCTTGGGGCAGATGTATTAACCTGGAGAAGGCATAAGGAAGTGATAAACCAGTGATATGTGCAAGGTGCTAAAGGAACCAGCCAATCAGCTCCAATATGTAAATTAACAGTTAGGATCTGATTGGCTGCTGCCTTTATCACCTTGCACATATCACTGGTTTATCACTTCCTTATGCCTTCTCCAGGTTAATACATCTGCCCCCTTATTCTTTAATAATCATTTAATCATAGAAACTGCAGCAAATGATGTAGCTTCTGGTACCAAAAGACAAACTGCACCTCATGTCAATTTTACAGCAAAACGTACATTTGCTAGGCCTGATTCATCACCCGATACATCAGAAACACAAGGGCTATTTATGGGCAAGACACAGAAAGTGATGCATACCTTTCGGAACGCTGACTGCAGATGCAATTTGAAGAACAAGATGATCTGTCACAAAAACGCTATCAATGCCCTTTGCCACATTTCATATGGGAGTGTTATTGGCATCTGAAGGACCGAAGGACTCTAATGTTGTTCTATGGAGGTCTAATGTATGGTTTTATTACAGTAAAATGCCAGCTATCATTCATACGGCTCAATTTTTGTTTCAAAGCAATCCGTCCTACCTTCATAAAGCCAGTCACTCAGCCCGTTAAAAATGACTCCTTCCTTCCCAGTGGAGACCAAGCGGATGGGCCGGCTGTCTGCATTCATTTTATAGAAGATGTTATTTTCAAATATAAAAATCTGGAATGAAATAACAGAAACAATCTTAGCGGGCAGATAGTATGCACTACACAACTTCATCTAATTATAATGATCAGAATATAGCACACAAAAAAAGAAAAGAATTGCCTTTAACAAGCTGCTGCTGTTCAATTACAATTAGACTGCAAGCTTCTCAGGGCTAGCACCTATTTTGTATTATAGGAGCACACCGGACATGTTGTATCCAATCTGTTTGCCAAAATTGCTGTGAGGAATAACAGTGGCATCATATAAAACTTGTATACTGTATATACCTGGAAATACAATGCACTTTGGTATAGCTACTGGTTGCTGGAGGAATATACGAATGGCGGTACAATAAAAACTGAAGAGCGGGAGGATGTCTAGACAGTACCAGTGATGAGACAGCTGTTACATATAATAATAAGTACAACTACAATATCTTTTCTTAAAGTGTCATCTTATAAATATTTACAATCCACTGCATCAGCATCGTTGCTTTCTACTACAATCTACTGCATCAGCAATCTACTGCATCAGCACACTTTTATGTTTTTATTTATTAACAAGTTTTTTATTTTCTAATATATTTTTTAAATATATGCAAAAAATGTCAATGTTACAAATGTCACTACAGGGATATAGGGGGGTCCATTTTATTAGAGGTGAGTCTGCTCGGTCCAAGAGTAAGGACAGGGCCAAAACTATAATTTTTGTCACCAGGGGCAAGGCAATAATTTGGTAAATACTCCCCCCGTCCCCCCCCCCCCAACTGTCCTAACTGTTGGTGACCATATCACCCCTTCCTGGCCACCTCACCTATCTGTCAACGACCCTCTCTCACCCATCTGCTCGTGACTCTATCACACCTGGCTGCTACACCATTGAAAGGAGAGGGGGTTCAGATGCAAAAAGCCTGCACCAAAGGATTGTGTTCTACAATATTTCTAGGTCACTAGGCTATACAATAGTGAAAACATGATCCAAATTCATCCAGTACAGGTAGTTTTTCCATAGTGCCGGAACGATTAGACAGATAAAAATTTCCCCAATTTTTTTTTCCACCTCCATAGTCTCCATAGTTCACAGTCCCTAGCAGTATATTTCTCAAAACAAAATTGCTATATATAGACATTATATAATAATAATAATATATAGTCTGCTTTTATATATATATATATATATATATATATATATATAATGTCCAGAGGACCCGTCACTCACCCTAACAACAAGCAATAACCACGGTGCCCTCCAAGAGTCTAATGTAGAATATGCACAGTGAAGGCGGCAACTACATAACTACAGTAATTTTGGAACACACTGGAGGAAAATTAGCAAAAATTGGTGCAATGCAATAGTCTGTGCCGTAACTAGACATTTTGGTGCCGTGTGCCAGAAAGAGCATTGGTGCGCCCCAATAATTTAAAGAGGGACAGTGCACGCTCCAAAAGGGGTATGGTCTCATGGTGAGAGGGCCTTTCAGAACACCTCCTGAATGCATACTGAAAGATGGGGGTGACTAGGCAGATGCAGAGGCTAGCAGGGAAAGGCAGTACAGAGGGTTAATAAGAGGCAGTGGGTAACAGGGGAAGGCTGTGAGGGACTAGAGAGAGACAGTAGGTGATTAGGAAGAGGCCAAGGGTGGCAGTGGGAGACAAAGGGTGTCAGGGGAAGATAGAAGGATACAGGGAAAGACATAGGGTGACAGATAGAGGCAGAGGGCAACAGGGAAAGCCAGAGAGTGACAGAGAGAGCCAGAGGATGACAGTGGAAGGCCAAGAGTGACAGGGAGAGTCAGTGGATGACAGTGTAAGGTAGAGGAAGACAGAGGATGACTAATGACTAGGGAGAGGCAGAGGGTGGAAGTGGGAGACAGAAGGTGACCAGGTAAAAGCAATATATGAGTAGGGAGAGGCAGAGGGTGGCTGTGGGATACAGAGGGTGACTAGGGAGAGGCAATAGGTGACCAAGAAGAGCATATGGTGCCAGTGGGAGACAGAGGGTGGCAGTGGCTGACAGAAGGTGACTAGGGAGAGAAGGCAAAGAGTGACAAAGAGACAGATGGTGGCAGTGGAATACACAGGGTGAATAGGGAGAGGCAGTGGGTGACAGTTGGAGGCAGAGGGTGACAGGAAGAGCCAGAAGGTGACAGAAGAAGGCAGACAGTGACTAGGGAGAGACAGTCGATGACTGAGCAAGTCAGAGGGTGACAAGTAGAGTGTTTAAGCCGCTGGAAATTTGAAATACATTGTGTAAAAGGCATGTGGTCACATATAGTGAAGTGCTATTGCATATTGTTGTGTCATTTCCATTCTATTACTTGTTGAAAAGTCATAAAATTTTATAAAAATGTCATTAGAAACATGTAAATAATAGCATTAGCTTTTATCTCCAACTGTGCATATAGAATTCAAATTGGAATCCCGTGTCTATGATAGCTATATTGTTTAGTATTTGTCACGCATTTGTATGTACAAAACATTGTTTTATCCTACTTAGAGGGGTATTTATCAAAGCTTGGAGAGAGATAAAATTGTGAGAGAGAAAGTACCAACCAAGTAGCCCTGTCATTTTTCAAACACAACCTGTAAAATGTAAAAATGATGTTGATTGGTTAGTACTTTATCGCTAAAAATTGTATCTCTCTCCAAGCTTTAATAAATACACCACTTACTGTAGGATCCACATATGAATGAAACATATGTCTGCCTACCATTCTGTTTTACATAGCAGCCACAAATGTTAGCTACAACATTCACCATATTAAACTTTCTAAGCAATCTGACAAGAGGTTCCTGAAGCGTTGTGTAAAAGGTTAAGCATCCATCCATATGTATCAATAACTGTGCACAATCCAAAACACATGGTACATTTGATAAATTTGTGATTACTTGACAGTAGAAGTCCAATGATGAATATGAATATATAATATAATGTTTATTATTTTAGATCAGGTCTCCTCACAGCTGCTCCACTAACTTCAACCGTACCGGATAAAATACGTATCTGTTACAGGAAGACAGCCAATTTACATTTTTATTCCATATTTATAGAGGCAGAGATTTTATTAATTCAATATAGGAATCCCATTTTCAGACTACATCAGTCCGCCTAATGATTTGCTTAGTAATATTGTGAGGATCCTTCAGCTAGCAAGAGCTTTAATTTGTTTCAAGAAAGCACATTTACACGAGACCATTTTATGCTGACCTGCTAACAATCCATTTAAAGGTTAGAGCCTGGGGGAAGCTGCCTTTTACTGCATTAGACCTGTCACATATTTTTTATGAGACTGTCTTGTCCAAGAGTTAAAGAGAATAAAATTCACTCTGTTGTCTATTCTTGGGATTCTAACCTGCCAGAACCTAAACTTCACGGAGAAAGCCCATGATAGGTTTGTAACAAATTATAGGTATAATAAAGGTGGCACTTATGATACATGACAGACCTACAAGTGGTTTTACTTTCCTCTCCACAAGTTTATTACGGGGTATTAGGGAAAAGATAGACGAAATAATAACTTAGGATGTACTGTGGTTACTCTAAATTATTATGGACACTGTCACCCACAAGAAATTTATATATACCAGTCGTAATACTCTGTTCAATTTTAAGCGCACTTGGGCTCCTTGCTTGAACTCCCTATACAACTCTGTTGAGCCTGCAGGCACTTCCCTCATAGATCCTCATCCACCACCGGTCCCCTAATGTGGCCATCCACTCCAATGGTACTTTTGTTCTTTAAGTATGCCCACTGGATACTCTAGTTTTCTACGATTGCTAATGTATAAATCCTGTCGTGTTTCCATTATTTTTTGGACTTATAATATGTATTTCCACTCTGTGCCTGTAACAGTGATGTTTTTTTCCCTCATTTGTTTTTGTTTTTTACTTGTTTAACAACAATTCAATAAAAATACCTTATGTTAAAAAAATTGATATATTTATGGACAAGAAGGGCGCAACTGTCTTCAGTAATTGGCACAAGTTTCCTATCATTGATCTATACTATGTACTGATAGTTGCTTCAGCATGGGCCAAGCCATACAATGTGTAACTTGTCAATAAAGTTATTAGAAAAAAAGAAAACACAACACTAACCGTAAAGCTATTACTTTTCTCTATGCTTTCTCCATTGCTAAATATTGCAAAACATGAAATAAGTAAAACCTTAGCAGTTTGGCAATGGTTATTTACAGTAATAGGCAGAATGTGAATATGAGACATTGCTATGCCGATCATCGATTCGATGTCCGTCGATCGTAGGATTGGACTGGCAGAAGGGAAAATGGGCTGTAAATGTATGGCCTGCATTTCAGATCCCCTTACTCTTTAGTGTATCTGGGATGCAGTCAATAAGGAGAACATGTTTATTATACTGTATGAAAATCTGTATCTGTATAAAATTCCCTTTTAGGACTTAATAAAATATTTGCTAGTATGTATAAAATACTTGCCATTACGTGTGTGTGTGTGTGTGTGTGTGTGCGTGTGTTTTTGAATAATTAGTAACCTTTAACTCTGTACGTGTGGGAAATGATAAAAAAGAGATGGGCATTTGGTTTTCCTGAAGTGTGTTCCCTATCATGATAGCAAACCAAATTCCAAGACAGTACCACACATGGGGCCGTATTTATTATTATGGCTTCCTAGACCTGATAACTGTAATATCTTATCGCAGCTATTAGGTAATAAGAAATGTAATTATTGCCCGAATATGTTTAAAAAAAAAACACCGGCAGGAACAGGGGCTCTGAAAAGAGTCCATCCCTGCGGTGTTGTAGAAGTGAAGGGACCACTAAGGCAATTCCTTCAGCGCTACTGCACATGCATGGTTGCTGATCACGCAGGTGCAAGTGGAGAGGCTACAGCAGCTAACACCATCTGGAGATGGCATTAGCTACCAGGTCCACACTCAGAAATACATCACGTTCCGGAACTTGGTAAATTCAACAAAAAAGCAGCCTCATTGAAACGTATGTGAGCTGCTTTTGTGAGCGAAAATGGGGGACCACAGCAAATATCTGACCTCCAAGGCTGCTGTTTCCCCCAGATACAGTCTGGTTTTGGGGGGATATCCTGCAAATTTACTTTAGTAAATAAGCCCCATGATGTATCATATGCACCTTCACAGTTTCCAGATTCACAAAAGTGGTGCAGACAAAAAACGACGCTGTTAACATCAACTTTTATGGATTTTAATTGAACTAAATACATTTTAAGACTGATGTATATGGCAATAGTGCTGTATGTGGCATTAAGGACACAGGGGACTGATGCAGAGTTACACATACAGTGAGCCTGCTTACAGAGTGCATCTTGTCGCTAATCCTGCTGCACATGGTCCGGATCAATTGTACACAAGTATGGGTAATAATTATATGCATTTCAGTGGCATGGCCATTTAAGACTGAGAAGTGACTGGACTGTATCAGGACGCTCTCACGTTAACAAAGCCCAGCTAGGCCATGTTTTCAGATGCTTCTTTTTGAACCCAGTATAGGTGATTACAAGTGCCCACTGGTAATGACGAAAGGTATCAAACCAGTACAGATAGGGGCGGTCCATTCAAAAAGATTCATACAACTCTACATACAAGCACAAAGCACAAAGCAGGAACATCTGCGACCAAGCTGAGTTCAACTCTGCATCAGGGCCATACTGTATATCAGTGATTTTCATACTCAGTCCTCCATAACCCAAGCACGTCACCTAGCAGGTGTAGTCATTACTCACTCACAGATTCTTAAAGATCCACAGATGGAGCTAATTATTTATTTCACTTGTGGTTCTGCGAGGAGACCTGGACTACATGCACTGTTTGGTGTCCTAAGGACAGAGAAGCTATGCGGTATATGAAGCCGATACTCGCCATTAATACCTATGATGCATGCCACTACCTGCAAAAGGTCCTAATGAGATATCTATTGATAAAATAGCAACATCTATTCCTTATTCTAATATTGGGGGAGATTCCGAGTTGTTCGCTCGCTAGCTGCTTTTAGCAGCATTGCACACGCTAAGCCTACGCCTACTGGGAGTGTATCTTAGCATAGCAGAATTGCTAACGAAAGCTTCGCTAATTTTCTCGTAACGATTACCCCGCAGTTTCTGAGTAGCTCCAGACTTACTCAGCCATTGCAACCAGCTCAGTCCTTTTCATTCCTGTTTTGACGTCACAAACACACCCAGCGTTTGCCCAGCCACTCCCCCCGTTTCTCCAGCCACTCCTGCGTTTTGCAACTCGAACGCCTGCGTTTTTCCGCACACTACCATAAAACGGCCAGTTTTCGCCCAGAAACACGCACTTCCTGTCAATCACACTACGATCAGCACAGCGATGAAAAAGCTTAATTATGCAGTGAGTAAAATACCTAACTTTTGTGTAAAATAACTAAGCGCATGCGCTCTGCGAACCTTGCGCATACGCAGTAAGCGACTAATCGCAGTATAGTGAAAATCGGCAACGAGCGAACAACTCGGAATGACCCCCATTGTTAGGAAGTTGGAACTTATATGGATATTCATATCTCCGGACATAACTTTCTCCGGGAGGGACACAATGCTCTGCTACTGGACTTTTTTCTTAATTTATGATTGCCGGCACCTGTTTTGAACAAGTTAATGGATAAGAAAGGTGTTTGAGCACAGGTGATGGCAATCATAAATTAAGAGGGAAGTCCAGGAGTAGAGCATTCTGTCCCTCCTGGAGAGGGTCATGTTGGGAGATATGGATATTACCTAAAGAGTGCTATTATAAAATACTTCACAACACAATAGACCAGTATTTCCCAACCTCAAAGCTAACTAACAGTCCATATTTTAGGGATAGCCATACTTGAGCACAGGTGACTTATACTCCGTTCAGACCGCCATTAGATTTGGGTGGGGTGTGTTCTTAATTACAGTGTAAAAATAAAGCAGCCACTATTTACCCTGCAAAGAAACAAAATAACTCACCCAAATCTAACTCTCTCTGCAAATGTTATATCTGGTAGCGAGCAGGGTTGAACTCGTGTTAAACCCGGCTCACTGTGCGTTGTGAATGGAAGCCGAGTCGATGTGACCTGTTTCCCCTTCACTGTGTGTGGATAGGCGGCGCAAGGAGATCATGTGATCTCCAAGCACCGTCCTCGCTGTATCACCGCCCGACATCACCAACCCGGCAATATGCCGGGCTGCAGACAGCGGCGGCGGGGCGCCTGAGGTGGGTCACACCCTGGGAGCTCCTGTGTCAGGCTTCCGGATGCGACCCGCCTCAGGCGGTATGAAAGGGGTGTAAATTATCAGTTATTTTGATTCAACCATCTGTACTCAAGCATGGATATTTTTAAACCTGAACCGTTAATGTGTCTTAAGGAGCGAGGTTGGTAAACACAGCCATGGACAATATAAATACTCGTAAATTGCCACTACTTATAAACTTAGGAAAAGATCACTGTTTTAGACCGTTATGCAGAATACTGGTATGGCCTCTCTTGTGAATGTCAGTACAGTCATAGGTGTGCGCAGGGGGGGTGCCTGGTGCGCACAGGCACCCCCTAATGTCCGGCACCCCGATCTCACATGCCTGATGTAGCGATCGCCGAGCAGGCTAATTACTGTCCCCTCTGTGCTGCACCCTGTCAGGACTGCATTACTGACCGGACGCCTGGGTTAATCAAGGGTACCACTGCCACCGGCTTTCAAACTCCTGGCTCCATCTCCATGTACAAAAACAGCGTGATGTGACGTGATTACGTGATGCTGCTCGCACGCCTACCCGTCACACCCGCCACACGCCCACCTCTCTCCTTGGATGCTATGCCAACGCCAGCCACTGATGAGGATCAGCATGCAGCCAGCGTTCCTCTTAGGAAGACAAATTCTTTACTGGCAGGCGGTCGGCAGCAACATTGACATGTCACTAATTTTTCCAGCAGCAGGAGTACTAGTCTGCAACTGTCAGTGTCAGTGAGTGACTGACTTGTACTGTAAGTAAGCTGCTGCAGCTTGCAGAAGAAATAGAGGGGGGGGGGGGGGGGGGGGCAGACCAGGCTGAGGAGGAGCAGTGTAATTGCAGTGAGTGCCATCAGGGGTGTTTGTTTGGAGCACACCACAACATCTGACAATGTATCTGCTTTATTAGGATTGGTACAAGGGTGGATATTTTATATTGCGTTGACCATCAATAGATGGTGCTGGACACGCCCCTCCGACAGTGCACCCCCTAATAAAATGTGCTGAGCACACCTATGAGTACAGTGGCCCTCATTCCGAGTTGATCGCTCACTAGCTACTTTTAGCAGCCGTGCAAACGCATAGTCGCTGCCCACGTGAGAATGTATTTTAGCTTAGCAGGAATGCGAACGCCTGTGCAGCCGAGCAGCTGCAAACACATTTTGTGCAAAACAAGACCAGCCCTGTAGTTACTTATTCTGTGCGATGATTGCTGCGACAAGTGACACGGTAATGACGTCAGATACCCGCCCAGCAAACGCCCGGCCACGCCTGTGTTTTTCCAAACACTCCCAGAAAACGGTCAGTTGACACCCAGAAACACCCACTTCCTGTCAATCTCCTTGCGTCCGCCAGTGCGACTGAAAGCGTCGCTAGAACCTGTGCAAAACCATGATGCTCATTGTACCCGTGCGACACGCGTGCGCATTGCGGTGCATACACATGCTCAGTTTTTCCGTTTTTTTTAGATGATCGCTACTCAGCGAACAACGGCAGCTAGCGATCAACTCGGAATGAGAGCCAGTGCCCTTAGAAATGATTTACAAATGATAGCAACTAGAATGAAAAAATATTTTATGAACTTCTGCAATTTGTAGCTACGTAGTAGTATCACACAAACCTGACTTAGAAAACTTCTCATGCCACAGCCCTAATTCCCAAATAGTTGCTGACCTGTGCTATACCTGTAGCCCAACAAGTAACCGTGTTAGAAGTACAGAAATATCTCCAGCTTTACAATATCATATTGTATTTTATTTTAAAATGAACCTGATTATATTTTAGACATACACTATATAGCATATTGAAACTAATCAAAAATGTCCCTTGGGCAATTTGGAAATGAAATGTGTTTTGCAATGCTTGTTACATATGCCCACTGGCTTTTTTATGTTGTCACAAGATAAAAATCACATAATCACTCAGCAGTCTGCTACAGATTTCTGTAATGACAGCATATTTTGTCAGCGAAATCTAAGACCTCTGAAAGGTCTTACAAAAGCAATGGAGCGATTTGTGAATTGAATATTATTATATTGATGGATTTGGCTGAACGAGTGCATTCAGATTTCTGAAAAAAATATTTAACAAAAATGGTGAATTTTTTTTTTTCCTTTCACCCTATTCAGTATATCAAGGGATTAACTGGTGCAAAGCATAGAGAAGCTATTTAACATGTACTGCTGCAAAGTAGGTCAGTGTTGCTGTGAGGTTTTTATTCAGTTAAAAGTAGAGATGAGCGCCGGAAATTTTTCGGGTTTTGTGTTTTGGTTTTGGGTTCGGTTCCGCGGCCGTGTTTTGGGTTCGACCGCGTTTTGGCAAAACCTCACCGAATTTTTTTTGTCGGATTCGGGTGTGTTTTGGATTCGGGTGTTTTTTTCAAAAAACCCTAAAAAACAGCTTAAATCATAGAATTTGGGGGTCATTTTGATCCCAAAGTATTATTAACCTCAAAAACCATAATTTACACTCATTTTCAGTCTATTCTGAATACCTCACACCTCACAATATTATTTTTAGTCCTAAAATTTGCACCGAGGTCACTGTGTGAGTAAGATAGGAGTGGCACTGCAGTGTCACGCAGGATGGCCCTTCCAAAAAACCCTCCCCAAACAGCACATGACGCAAAGAAAAAAAGAGGCGCAATGAGGTAGCTGACTGTGTGAGTAAGATAAGCGACCCTAGTGGCCGACACAAACACCGGGCCCATCTAGGAGTGGCACTGCAGTGTCACGCAGGATGGCCCTTCCAAAAAACCCTCCCCAAACAGCACATGACGCAAAGAAAAAAAAAAGGCGCAATGAGGTAGCTGACTGTGTGAGTAAGATAAGCAACCCTAGTGGCCGACACAAACACCGGGCCCATCTAGGAGTGGCACTGCAGTGTCACGCAGGATGGCCCTTCCAAAAAACCCTCCCCAAACAGCACATGACGCAAAGAAAAAAAGAGGCGCAATGAGGTAGCTGACTGTGTGAGTAAGATAAGCGACCCTAGTGGCCGACACAAACACCGGGCCCATCTAGGAGTGGCACTGCAGTGTCACGCAGGATGGCCCTTCCAAAAAACCCTCCCCAAACAGCACATGACGCAAAGAAAAATAAAAGAAAAAAGAGGTGCAAGATGGAATTGTCCTTGGGCCCTCCCACCCACCCTTATGTTGTATAAACAGGACATGCACACTTTAACCAACCCATCATTTCAGTGACAGGGTCTGCCACACGACTGTGACTGATATGACGGGTTGGTTTGGACCCCCCCAAAAAAGAAGCAATTAATCTCTCCTTGCACAAACTGGCTCTACAGAGGCAAGATGTCCACCTCATCATCATCCTCCGATATATCACCGTGTACATCCCCCTCCTCACAGATTATCAATTCGTCCCCACTGGAATCCACCATCTCAGCTCCCTGTGTACTTTGTGGAGGCAATTGCTGCTGGTCAATGTCTCCGCGGAGGAATTGATTATAATTCATTTTAATGAACATCATCTTCTCCACATTTTCTGGATGTAACCTCGTACGCCGATTGCTGACAAGGTGAGCGGCGGCACTAAACACTCTTTCGGAGTACACACTTGTGGGAGGGCAACTTAGGTAGAATAAAGCCAGTTTGTGCAAGGGCCTCCAAATTGCCTCTTTTTCCTGCCAGTATAAGTACGGACTGTGTGACGTGCCTACTTGGATGCGGTCACTCATATAATCCTCCACCATTCTTTCAATGTTGAGAGAATCATATGCAGTGACAGTAGACGACATGTCCGTAATCGTTGTCAGGTCCTTCAGTCCGGACCAGATGTCAGCATCAGCAGTCGCTCCAGACTGCCCTGCATCACCGCCAGCGGGTGGGCTCGGAATTCTGAGCCTTTTCCTCGCACCCCCAGTTGCGGGAGAATGTGAAGGAGGAGATGTTGACAGGTCGCGTTCCGCTTGACTTGACAATTTTCTCACCAGCAGGTCTTTCAACCCCAGCAGACTTGTGTCTGCCGGAAAGAGAGATCCAAGGTAGGTTTTAAATCTAGGATCGAGCACGGTGGCCAAAATGTAGTGCTCTGATTTCAACAGATTGACCACCCGTGAATCCTTGTTAAGCGAATTAAGGGCTCCATCCACAAGTCCCACATGCCTAGCGGAATCGCTCCGTGTTAGCTCCTCCTTCAATGTCTCCAGCTTCTTCTGCAAAAGCCTGATGAGGGGAATGACCTGACTCAGGCTGGCAGTGTCTGAACTGACTTCACGTGTGGCAAGTTCAAAGGGCATCAGAACCTTGCACAACGTTGAAATCATTCTCCACTGCACTTGAGACAGGTGCATTCCACCTCCTATATCGTGCTCAATTGTATAGGCTTGAATGGCCTTTTGCTGCTCCTCCAACCTCTGAAGCATATAGAGGGTTGAATTCCACCTCGTTACCACTTCTTGCTTCAGATGATGGCAGGGCAGGTTCAGTAGTTTTTGGTGGTGCTCCAGTCTTCTGTACGTGGTGCCTGTACGCCGAAAGTGTCCCGCAATTCTTCTGGCCACCGACAGCATCTCTTGCACGCCCCTGTCGTTTTTAAAAAAATTCTGCACCACCAAATTCAAGGTATGTGCAAAACATGGGACGTGCTGGAATTTGCCCATATTTAATGCACACACAATATTGCTGGCGTTGTCCGATGCCACAAATCCACAGGAGAGTCCTATTGGGGTAAGCCATTCTGCGATGATCTTCCTCAGTTGCCGTAAGAGGTTTTTAGCTGTGTGCGTATTCTGGAAAGCGGTGATACAAAGCGTAGCCTGCCTAGGAAAGAGTTGGCGTTTGCGAGATGCTGCTACTGGTGCCGCCGCTGCTGTTCTTGCGGCGGGAGTCCATACATCTACCCAGTGGGCTGTCACAGTCATATAGTCCTGACCCTGCCCTGCTCCACTTGTCCACATGTCCGTGGTTAAGTGGACATTGGGTACAACTGCATTTTTTAGGACACTGGTGAGTCTTTTTCTGACGTCCGTGTACATTCTCGGTATCGCCTGCCTACAGAAGTGGAACCTAGATGGTATTTGGTAACGGGGGCACACTGCCTCAATAAATTGTCTAGTTCCCTGTGAACTAACGGCGGATACCGGACGCACGTCTAACACCAACATAGTTGTCAAGGCCTCAGTTATCCGCTTTGCAGCAGGATGACTGCTGTGATATTTCATCTTCCTCGCAAAGGACTGTTGGACAGTCAATTGCTTACTGGAAGTAGTACAAGTGGGCTTACGACTTCCCCCCTGGGATGACCATCGACTCCCAGCAGCAACAACAGCAGCGCCAGCAGCAGTAGGCGTTACACGCAAGGATGCATCGGAGGAATCCCAGGCAGGAGAGGACTCGTCAGAATTGCCAGTGACATGGCCTGCAGGACTATTGGCATTCCTGGGGAAGGAGGAAATTGACACTGAGGGAGTTGGTGGGGTGGTTTGCGTGAGCTTGGTTACAAGAGGAAGGGATTTACTGGTCAGTGGACTGCTTCCGCTGTCGCCCAAAGTTTTTGAACTTGTCACTGACTTATTATGAATGCGCTGCAGGTGACGTATAAGGGAGGATGTTCCGAGGTGGTTAACGTCCTTACCCCTACTTATTACAGCTTGACAAAGGGAACACACGGCTTGACAAATGTTGTCCGCATTTCTGGTGAAATACTTCCACACCGAAGAGCTGATTTTTTTGGTATTTTCACCAGGCATGTCAACGGCCATATTCCTCCCACGGACAACAGGTGTCTCCCCGGGTGCCTGACTTAAACAAACCACCTCACCATCAGAATCCTCCTGGTCAATTTCCTCCCCAGCGCCAGCAACACCCATATCCTCCTCATCCTGGTGTACTTCAACACTGACATCTTCAATCTGACTATCAGGAACTGGACTGCGGGTGCTCCTTCCAGCACTTGCAGGGGGCGTGCAAATGGTGGAAGGCGCATGCTCTTCACGTCCAGTGTTGGGAAGGTCAGGCATCGCAACTGACACAATTGGACTCTCCTTGTGGATTTGGGATTTCGAAGAACGCACAGTTCTTTGCGGTGCTTTTGCCAGCTTGAGTCTTTTCAGTTTTCTAGCGAGAGGCTGAGTGCTTCCATCCTCATGTGAAGCTGAACCACTAGCCATGAACATAGGCCAGGGCCTCAGCCGTTCCTTGCCACTCCGTGTGGTAAATGGCATATTGGCAAGTTTACGCTTCTCCTCCGACAATTTTATTTTAGGTTTTGGAGTCCTTTTTTTACTGATATTTGGTGTTTTGGATTTGACATGCTCTGTACTATGACATTGGGCATCGGCCTTGGCAGACGACGTTGCTGGCATTTCATCGTCTCGGCCATGACTAGTGGCAGCAGCTTCAGCACGAGGTGGAAGTGGATCTTGATCTTTCCCTAATTTTGGAACCTCAACATTTTTGTTCTCCATATTTTAATAGGCACAACTAAAAGGCACCTCAGGTAAACAATGGAGATGGATGGATACTAGTATACAATTATGGATGGACTGCCGAGTGCCGACACAGAGGTAGCTACAGCCGTGGACTATTGTACTGTACTGTGTCTGCTGCTAATATAGACTGGATGATAATGAGATGTAGTATGTATGTATAAAGAAGAAAGAAAAAAAAACCACGGGTAGGTGGTATACAATTATGGATGGACTGCCGAGTGCCGACACAGAGGTAGCTACAGCCGTGGACTACTGTACTGTGTCTGCTGCTAATATAGACTGGTTGATAAAGAGATGTAGTATGTATGTATAAAGAAGAAAGAAAAAAAAACCACGGGTAGGTGGTATACAATTATGGATGGACTGCCGAGTGCCGACACAGAGGTAGCTACAGCCGTGGACTACCGTACTGTGTCTGCTGCTAATATAGACTGGTTGATAATGAGATGTAGTATGTATAAAGAAGAAAGAAAAAAAAAACCACGGGTAGGTGGTATACAATTATGGACGGACTGCCGAGTGCCGACACAGAGGTAGCTACAGCCGTGGACTACCGTACTGTACTGTGTCTGCTGCTAATATAGACTGGATGATAGTGAGATGTAGTATGTATAAAGAAGAAAGAAAAAAAAACCACGGGTAGGTGGTATACAATTATGGACGGACTGCCGAGTGCCGACACAGAGGTAGCTACAGCCGTGGACTACCGTACTGTGTCTGCTGCTAATATAGACTGGTTGATAATGAGATGTAGTATGTATAAAGAAGAAAGAAAAAAAAAACCACGGGTAGGTGGTATACAATTATGGATGGACTGCCGAGTGCCGACACAGAGGTAGCTACAGCCGTGGACTACTGTACTGTGTCTGCTGCTAATATAGACTGGTTGATAAAGAGATGTAGTATGTATGTATAAAGAAGAAAGAAAAAAAACCACGGGTAGGTGGTATACAATTATGGACGGACTGCCGAGTGCCGACACAGAGGTAGCTACAGCCGTGGACTACCGTACTGTACTGTGTCTGCTGCTAATATAGACTGGTTGATAAAGAGATGTAGTATGTATGTATAAAGAAGAAAGAAAAAAAAACCACGGGTAGGTGGTATACAATTATGGATGGACTGCCGAGTGCCGACACAGAGGTAGCTACAGCCGTGGACTACTGTACTGTGTCTGCTGCTAATATAGACTGGTTGATAAAGAGATGTAGTATGTATGTATAAAGAAGAAAGAAAAAAAAACCACGGGTAGGTGGTATACAATTATGGACGGACTGCCGAGTGCCGACACAGAGGTAGCTACAGCCGTGGACTACCGTACTGTACTGTGTCTGCTGCTAATATAGACTGGTTGATAAAGAGATGTAGTATGTATGTATAAAGAAGAAAGAAAAAAAACCACGGGTAGGTGGTATACAATTATGGATGGACTGCCGAGTGCCGACACAGAGGTAGCTACAGCCGTGGACTACTGTACTGTGTCTGCTGCTAATATAGACTGGTTGATAAAGAGATGTAGTATGTATGTATAAAGAAGAAAGAAAAAAAAACCACGGGTAGGTGGTATACAATTATGGACGGACTGCCGAGTGCCGACACAGAGGTAGCTACAGCCGTGGACTACCATACTGTACTGTGTCTGCTGCTAATATAGACTGGTTGATAAAGAGATGTAGTATGTATGTATAAAGAAGAAAGAAAAAAAAACCACGGGTAGGTGGTATACAATTATGGATGGACTGCCGAGTGCCGACACAGAGGTAGCTACAGCCGTGGACTACTGTACTGTGTCTGCTGCTAATATAGACTGGTTGATAAAGAGATGTAGTATGTATGTATAAAGAAGAAAGAAAAAAAAACCACGGGTAGGTGGTATACAATTATGGATGGACTGCCGAGTGCCGACACAGAGGTAGCTACAGCCGTGGACTACTGTACTGTGTCTGCTGCTAATATAGACTGGTTGATAAAGAGATGTAGTATGTATGTATAAAGAAGAAAGAAAAAAAAACCACGGGTAGGTGGTATACAATTATGGATGGACTGCCGAGTGCCGACACAGAGGTAGCTACAGCCGTGAACTACCGTACTGTGTCTGCTGCGACTGGATGATAAATAATGATATAAAAAATATATATATATCACTACTGCAGCCGGACAGGTATATTTTATATAATGACGGACCTGCTGGACACTGTCTGTCAGCAGAATGAGTTTTTTATAGAATAAAAAAAAAAACACCACACAAGTCACACGACGAGTGTTTAACTTTTTCAGGCAATCACAATATAGTATACTACTAACTATACTGGTGGTCAGTGTGGTCAGGTCACTGGTCAGTCACACTGGCAGTGGCACTCCTGCAGCAAAAGTGTGCACTGTTTAATTTTAATAATATGTACTCCTGGCTCCTGCTATAACCTATAACTGGCACTGCTCCCCAGTCTCCCCCACAATTATAAGCTGTGTGAGCACAGTCAGATATATACATAGATGATGCAGCACACTGGGCTGAGCAGTGCACACAGATATGGTATGTGACTGAGTCACTGTGTATCGTTTTTTTCAGGCAGAGAACGGATTATATTAAATAAAACTGCACTGTCTGGTGGTCACTGTGGTCAGTCACTACTAAACTCTGCACTCTCTACAGTACTCCTAAGCTCCAGTAAATCAAGTGTCTCTGTCTCAAATCAATCTCACTCTCTCTCTTCTAATCTAAATGGAGAGGACGCCAGCCACGTCCTCTCCCTATCAATCTCAATGCACGTGTGAAAATGGCGGCGACGCGCGGCTCCTTATATAGAATCCGAGTCTCGCGAGAATCCGACAGCGTCATGATGACGTTCGGGCGCGCTCGGGTTAACCGAGCAAGGCGGGAAGATCCGAGTCGCTCGGACCCGTGAAAAAAAACATGAAGTTCGGGCGGGTTCGGATTCCGAGGAACCGAACCCGCTCATCTCTAGTTAAAAGTAAGATAGGACTTAGGCCCTGATTCATGTTTGTAAGTAAAACAAAAAAAGTAATGCTGCTTTCATATCGCAAAACCTGCTTTTGAAACGGTTCTTTTAAACGGTTCTTAAAACGGGTCTGAGCAGTTAAACCCCCTTCACATCGCATGTTGTAACCAGTATATTACCATTTCATTACCGTTTTGGTACCTTTCACACTGAACCCGTTTCACCCATACAAAACAGTGGTTGTCATTTTAAATGTTTATTTCCTGCTTCTGCCTGGTGAGATCACACATGGAGACAGCCTATCACCTTCTGGGGCTTGCAAATACCGTTTCAGACCCTTTCACACTGCACAATTAAATGGGTCTGAAACGGGTAGGACCCTGCTTTTTTACCGTTTCAAAATACCGGTATTTTGTAAACGGTAAATTGAAGGTGACCCTTTCACATCGCAGCTCGAACCGTTTAGGAAGCCAGTAAAAACGGCAAATTACTGGGTACAAGCTGCGGTGTGAAAGGGGTATAAGTAACTTTGGGGGTCATTCCGAGTTGATCGCTCGCTAGCAGTTTTTAGCAGCCATGCAAATGCTATGCCGCCGCCCACTGGGGGTGTATTTTAGCTTAGCAGAAGTGCGAACGGTTGTATCGCAGAGCGGCTTTTTTTGTGTAGATTCAGAGTGGCTCAAAACCTACTCAGCGTTTGCGATCACTTCAGATTATTCAGTTCTGGATTTGACGTCACAAACCCGCCCAGCGTTCGCCCAGCCATGCCTGCGTTTTTCCTGGCACGCCTGCGTTTTTCCACGCACTCCCTGAAAACGGTCAGTTGCCACCCAGAAACGCCCCCTTCATGTCAATCACTCTGCGGCAACCAGTGCTACTAAAATGTATCGCTAGACCCTGTGCAAAACTACATTGTTCATTGTGCCCGTACGTCGCGCGTGCGAATTGCGCCGCATGCGCAGAACTGCCATTTTTTAGCATGATCGCTGCGCTGTGAACAAATGCAGCTAGCGATCAACTCGGAATGACCCCCCTTGTGTCTGGAACAAATCAAGTTGCCATGCAAGGGGAGCAAATACATTTATATTGTTTCTGTGTATGGTAAATACTGGCTGCTTTTGCATGTAGCCCACCAATGTTAGCTTTATTTTTACACTGCAATTTAGATTTCAGTTTGGACACACCCAACCCACATCTAAATCTCTCTGCACATCTTACATTTCCCCCACCATGGTTTTGCCCAGTTGCTTGCTTTTTTGCTTTACTTACAAACATGAACTAGGCCTTTACTGCGTAACTTATATATGTAGAAGTAGAATGTGAGGATAATAAAAATTGTTGCCAGTGAAACGTTCTCCCCACATGCTGATGGTGCAAGTAATAATTACTTCTCCAGGCAGCAAGGCTTTGCAACAATGGTATACAGCATTGATTACCACTAGTTAATGGGAGGGTATACTGGCAGTACAGCTTATTTTACTTACGTTCTCCTTTAGCATATATATTTTTTTCATGAAATGTATATTTTTTAGCATGTTGTTCAATTACGTAACTTTAAAACAAGAATGTTCTATGCACAGTGGCGGACCTCTATTTGTTTATCTCCCATCTTCTCATCTTATTGTTATTCATTTGAAAGACATTAACATCTACATAAAAGCACTTTGCTAGCCGTCCCTTTTTCTACCTTGATCAATAGCCCTGAGATGTACTACATAAATGGATTGATTATTTTAAGTGCTGCAGATTTTTTATTTAGAGGCCTTTATGTGTCATATAGATGTATTTCTCAATTTAGGTAGAAAAGATTGACGGCATCGTAGTCAACTGCAGGTGTCTGTCTGGCATGACGAGAAGGTTTTCATCAACATAAATACACAAGTAACAGAGGAGGAAGGAAGGAAGGTCATTTAGAAAATCTGGTTGGCACCAGTAACGCCAGATTCACAACACAAAGCATGGTATTTCTCAGTAGGCTTCAGATTTATCTACAGTATGTAACAAAAGCGTGACTACAGCTGTGCTAGACCATGCAATTGATATGGAGCACATCCGCATATGGGTCAGTTAGAAAGAAACATACGTCGACCTAGTGCATGTCGACCTAATGTCCATGTCAACCTTCAGTGGTCGACCTAATGACTGTCGACCTAAGTTGTGTCGACCTAACGACCCATACCCGTTTGTGGCTTGCCACTTGCCTCTAGCAGCCCTTAATTACTCAGATAAACAGACAAATCTTTGTTTGGCGGCTCCAGAGCTGGGGCTGCAGCGCAATCCAAATTTCAAATAGGGAAGCCACACCAACTGCCTGTGAGTCAGTTTGGGATGACAGTTGGTGGCAGTTGGTGTGGTTACCCTATTTGAAATTTGCACGAGATACAGAATCATAATAAAAAGGTGACTAGTTCAAGTAATTTTAAAAACATTGGGGCAGATCTATTAAGCCTGGAGAAGTGATAAAGTAGTGATAAGTGCAAGGTGATAACACACCAGCCAATCAGCTCCAATATGTACTTTTACAGTTAGGAGCTGATTGGCTGGTGCGTTATCACCTTCCACTTATCACTGCTTTATCACTTCTTAATCACTTCTCCAGGCTTAATACATCTACCCCATTCTTTTAAGAACTCCTTAATATGATTTATACAGGACATACACTATACAATTACCTGGCAGATAATCTGTGGTTGGAATGAAACATGTTATATCTGCCCCACCTGCAGTGCACATGGATTTGCCCAATAGAGAAAGATTTAGCTGCTGCGATCAGGTCTGAATTAGGCCCGGAGTTAGCTAGTAGACAATCTCTGAAAAACTTAAATATTTGTAGCTTGTATATATGGATGATAGCTATTTATTGAAAGTTGTGGTATGTTAGTAAATGCTGAACAGATCTGTGATATAAATAGCAATGCAACTTAATTTTGCCAAAATCATGTGAAAATGTATATTTTTGCAGGATTTATGGCTTAAAAAAATATCCTCCTTAAGCTGAAAAGCCCTTTTTCTATGCAGGATGGTTACGTAGGTTCAGAGCACCTGAGCTTCGGTAACAAATGACTATATCAATAGGTAGCATTGATCACTAGACAAGTCACTTGCTAATGATTCCCCATAATGATCCCAGTAGTTGGACATAATATATATGGCTGTGTTAAAAGTCCCGCTGTCAATGTTCTTCAATATGTGAATTCCCATTAAATTGTGTAGCTAAATAGTGTGTATCTAAGAGAAATACATTGTGTTTACTGTACATCCAACTACTGTAGAAGGTTTTGATTGTAACATGCATATGTTTTATCCCATTTACATTTAAAAAAGAAATATGATTTGTATTACTTATTTTATTTATTCCATGTATTCACTATAATATGTAAGTTGCATATTGGTGGCAGCACCACCTTTTGTTGTTCCAGTTGTTGTAAACGTGCTCCAATATATATTTTGTAGAGCTGTTCTTATTTCATGCTGAAAGGAAGCTTTCATCCGAGGCATAGCTGCTTTCTTCAACATAATTCAACAATTCTGCTGCAGCAAAGCTAACAGGCCCCTCCCCTCATGCCGCCCCCTTCATTCTGATTCCCAACCTACTGTACCAATTTTGGAATGGATGGACAAGGTTCAGTCATTGTTATTAAACATTCTGCTGCCTTGTTAATAAACAGCATTTAAACATTTGCATAGTTCTGCAATATTTAAATGTAACGAATACATTTTAAGGAAACTGAGATTGTTAAAAACTATCTTACAGGTGGCCGAGTTTAGTACCTGTACTTACTGACACCATATTCATGCATTGTACCAACATTTATAATGTAAGTCAAATGCATGAAAATGGGTCTGAAAATATAACTCTTTGGGGCAGATGTGATAAGTGCAAGGTGATAACGAACCTGCCAATCATTACGGATTTGAAAAATGACAGTTAGGAGCTGATTGGCTGGTGCGTTATAATTTTGCACTTATCACTGCTTTATCACTTCTCCAGGCTTAATACATCTGCCCCATTGCTTCCAGTGACCCCATACCCACATGCAATGTTACAATGGTGGCTTTGCTGCAGAGTTGCAGTTATCTAAATACTGCTAGCAGCAGTGGCGGCTCCAGAGGTGTGGCTCAAATAGGGGAGCTACACCAACTGCCAGTGAGTCAGTTTAGGATGACAGTTGGTGGCAGTTGTTGTGGCTCCCCTATTTAAACTTTGGACTCCGCTGCAACCCCACTTCTGGCCGCCACTGGCTAGCAGTGATTTCCATAGACACCCCGAATGCCAATACAAATGCAAGTTGGCAACCGTAAAAGTGTAACTGGTGTTTGAACTTACTTTTTTTAAGCACAAATCAAAATGGCAGTTAGTAAAACATCTAAAAATAAAATGGGGAGAAATACAAACAAAATAAAGAGTGATGCAGATTCACCAAATGGGTTTCAGGTTCACTGGATGTCTCTATTGCAAGAAATGGTGTCATTCATAGTTATACTGAAGCTGATTTTCTTGTTTTCCTTCATCTTTCTTTCAGCACATTTATATAAGGTTTACCTTGATGAAATGGGTTTTTCTCATACTCAATTGCTACTTAACTGCAAGAACCGCCATATTGTATATAAAGGTCTACATAGTATATAATGACTTACCAGTTGTTGGCCCTTTGGACCCCATCCAGCATACTGCAGATATGCCTTCTCTACCTCAGGTGGGTTTAAATCAGTCAGTTTACTGTAAGAAAAAATATATAATTAAAACAGGTTTTTGGTCTTTCTTATCTAAATCTATAAATGTGTATACACATGTACTTTACTATTGCAGTCAATTCTGTTTAACTTGATTAATTCTGTTTTACAACATAACATATAAAATGTATTATACTTTATATTATATATTATAATATATGAAATGTAATATATTAAAATATAAAATATACTATAAAATAAAATATGTATACTATATTAGTTATACATATAAATATATAAGTATCTCCCTGTCCCAGGAGGACATATGCATAGTAAGAACATTAATCCATG
The DNA here is from genome assembly GCF_028390025.1 of Pseudophryne corroboree. Classification (NCBI taxonomy): domain Eukaryota; kingdom Metazoa; phylum Chordata; class Amphibia; order Anura; family Myobatrachidae; genus Pseudophryne; species Pseudophryne corroboree. Next base: position 169,990,345 of record NC_086448.1, on the reverse strand, counting down.
GAGCATATTTTCTGCAACTCTAGGTAAGAATTGTAAATGTTATGTTATAGTTTTTGTGTCTTCAACTGTTTCTTTTTTAACTGTTTTATCTAAGTATCAGCAGGTGCTTATAAGCCCTTCAGTCAGTGTCAGACTGGGGCATGTAGGGCCCTCCGGGGAAATGCAGTGGTAGGGGTCCATGTTAGGGGTGTGGCCAGTCTGCAGAGGGGTGTGGCCTGCCACCTCATTGGTTTGACTAACCATTAGAGAGTGCAACGTGCGGGCCACTTCATAAATATATACAGTAAATTCAGCTGCTGCATGCATGATAATGTACCAGATTAATAACAGATTAATAACAGCAATGCACTGTAGAAAATACACCATAGTCCAGTATATGGTAACGTATGTATATTAGAGATGAGCGCCGGAAATTTTTCGGGTTTTGTGTTTTGGTTTTGGGTTCGGTTCCGCGGCCGTGTTTTAGGTTCGACCGCGTTTTGGCAAAACCTCACCGAATTTTTTTTGTCGGATTCGGGTGTGTTTTGGATTCGGGTGTTTTTTTCCAAAAAACCTAAAAAACAGCTTAAATCATAGAATTTGGCGGTCATTTTGATCCCAAAGTATTATTAACCTCAAAAACCATAATTTCCACTCATTTTCAGTCTATTCTGAATACCTCACACCTCACAATATTATTTTTAGTCCTAAAATTTGCACCGATGTCGCTGTGTGAGTAAGATAAGCGACCCTAGTGGCCGACACAAACACCGGGCCCATCTAGGAGTGGCACTGCAGTGTCACGCAGGATGGCCCTTCCAAAAAACCCTCCCCAAACAGCACATGACGCAAAGAAAAAAAGAGGCGCAATGAGGTAGCTGTGTGAGTAAGATTAGCGACCCTAGTGGCCGACACAAACACCGGGCCCATCTAGGAGTGGCACTGCAGTGTCACGCAGGATGTCCCTTCCAAAAAACCCTCCCCAAACAGCACATGACGCAAAGAAAAAAAGAGGCGCAATGAGGTAGCTGTGTGAGTAAGATAAGCGACCCTAGTGGCCGACACAAACACCGGGCCCATCTAGGAGTGTCACTGCAGTGTCACGCAGGATGTCCCTTCCAAAAAACCCTCCCCAAACAGCACATGACGCAAAGAAAAAAAGAGGCGCAATGAGGTAGCTGTGTGAGTAAGATAAGCGACCCTAGTGGCCGACACAAACACCGGGCCCATCTAGGAGTGGCACTGCAGTGTCACGCAGGATGTCCCTTCCAAAAAACCCTCCCCAAACAGCACATGACGCAAAGAAAAAGAAAAGAAAAAAGAGGTGCAAGATGGAATTGTCCTTGGGCCCTCCCACCCACCCTTATGTTGTATAAACAAAACAGGACATGCACACTTTAACCAACCCATCATTTCAGTGACAGGGTCTGCCACACGACTGTGACTGATATGACGGGTTGGTTTGGACCCCCCCCAAAAAAGAAGCAATTAATCTCTCCTTGCACAAACTGGCTCTACAGAGGCGAGATGTCCACCTCATCATCACCCTCCGATATATCACCGTGTACATCCCCCTCCTCACAGATTATCAATTCGTCCCCACTGGAATCCACCATCTCAGCTCCCTGTGTACTTTGTGGAGGCAATTGCTGCTGGTCAATGTCTCCGCGGAGGAATTGATTATAATTCATTTTAATGAACATCATCTTCTCCACATTTTCTGGATGTAACCTCGTACGCCGATTGCTGACAAGGTGAGCGGCGGCACTAAACACTCTTTCGGAGTACACACTTGTGGGAGGGCAACTTAGGTAGAATAAAGCCAGTTTGTGCAAGGGTCTCCAAATTGCCTCTTTTTCCTGCCAGTATAAGTACGGACTGTGTGACGTGCCTACTTGGATGCGGTCACTCATATAATCCTCCACCATTCTATCAATGTTGAGAGAATCATATGCAGTGACAGTAGACGACATGTCCGTAATCGTTGTCAGGTCCTTCAGTCCGGACCAGATGTCAGCATCAGCAGTCGCTCCAGACTGCCCTGCATCACCGCCAGCGGGTGGGCTCGGAATTCTGAGCCTTTTCCTCGCACCCCCAGTTGCGGGAGAATGTGAAGGAGGAGATGTTGACAGGTCGCGTTCCGCTTGACTTGACAATTTTCTCACCAGCAGGTCTTTCAACCCCAGCAGACTTGTGTCTGCCGGAAAGAGAGATCCAAGGTAGGCTTTAAATCTAGGATCGAGCACGGTGGCTAAAATGTAGTGCTCTGATTTCAACAGATTGACCACCCGTGAATCCTTGTTAAGCGAATTAAGGGCTCCATCCACAAGTCCCACATGCCTAGCGGAATCGCTCCGTGTTAGCTCCTCCTTCAATGTCTCCAGCTTCTTCTGCAAAAGCCTGATGAGGGGAATGACCTGACTCAGGCTGGCAGTGTCTGAACTGACTTCACGTGTGGCAAGTTCAAAGGGCATCAGAACCTTGCACAACGTTGAAATCATTCTCCACTGCGCTTGAGACAGGTGCATTCCACCTACTATATCGTGCTCAATTGTATAGGCTTGAATGGCCTTTTGCTGCTCCTCCAACCTCTGAAGCATATAGAGGGTTGAATTCCACCTCGTTACCACTTCTTGCTTCAGATGATGGCAGGGCAGGTTCAGTAGTTTTTGGTGGTGCTCCAGTCTTCTGTACGTGGTGCCTGTACGCCGAAAGTGTCCCGCAATTCTTCTGGCCACCGACAGCATCTCTTGCACGCCCCTGTCGTTTTTTAAAAAATTCTGCACCACCAAATTCAAGGTATGTGCAAAACATGGGACGTGCTGGAATTTGCCCATATTTAATGCACACACAATATTGCTGGCGTTGTCCGATGCCACAAATCCACAGAAGAGTCCAATTGGGGTAAGCCATTCCGCGATGATCTTCCTCAGTTGCCGTAAGAGGTTTTCAGCTGTGTGCGTATTCTGGAAAGCGGTGATACAAAGCGTAGCCTGCCTAGGAAAGAGTTGGCGTTTGCGAGATGCTGCTACTGGTGCCGCCGCTGCTGTTCTTGCGGCGGGAGTCCATACATCTACCCAGTGGGCTGTCACAGTCATATAGTCCTGACCCTGCCCTGCTCCACTTGTCCACATGTCCGTGGTTAAGTGGACATTGGGTACAACTGCATTTTTTAGGACACTGGTGAGTCTTTTTCTGACGTCCGTGTACATTCTCGGTATCGCCTGCCTAGAGAAGTGGAACCTAGATGGTATTTGGTAACGGGGGCACACTGCCTCAATAAATTGTCTAGTTCCCTGTGAACTAACGGCGGATACCGGACGCACGTCTAACACCAGCATAGTTGTCAAGGCCTCAGTTATCCGCTTTGCAGCAGGATGACTGCTGTGATATTTCATCTTCCTCGCAAAGGACTGTTGAACGGTCAATTGCTTACTGGAAGTAGTACAAGTGGGCTTACGACTTCCCCTCTGGGATGACCATCGACTCCCAGCAGCAACAACAGCAGCGCCAGCAGCAGTAGGCGTTACACGCAAGGATGCATCGGAGGAATCCCAGGCAGGAGAGGGCTCGTCAGAATTGCCAGTGACATTGCCTGCAGGACTATTGGCATTCCTGGGGAAGGAGGAAATTGACACTGAGGGAGTTGGTGGGGTGGTTTGCGTGAGCTTGGTTACAAGAGGAAGGGATTTACTGGTCAGTGGACTGCTTCCGCTGTCACCCAAAGTTTTTGAACTTGTCACTGACTTATTATGAATGCGCTGCAGGTGACGTATAAGGGAGGATGTTCCGAGGTGGTTAACGTCCTTACCCCTACTTATTACAGCTTGACAAAGGGAACACACGGCTTGACACCTGTTGTCCGCATTTCTGGTGAAATACTTCCACACCGAAGAGCTGATTTTTTTGGTATTTTCACCAGGCATGTCAACGGCCATATTCCTACCACGGACAACAGGTGTCTCCCCGGGTGCCTGACTTAAACAAACCACCTCACCATCAGAATCCTCCTGGTCAATTTCCTCCCCAGCGCCAGCGACACCCATATCCTCCTCATCCTGGTGTACTTCAACACTGACATCTTCAATCTGACTATCAGGAACTGGACTGCGGGTGCTCCTTCCATCACTTGCAGGGGGCGTGCAAATGGTGGAAGGCGCATGCTCTTCACGTCCAGTGTTGGGAAGGTCAGGCATCGCAACCGACACAATTGGAGTCGGACTCTCCTTGTGGATTTGGGATTTCGAAGAACGCACAGTTCTTTGCGGTGCTACTGCTTTTGCCAGCTTTAGTCTTTTCATTTTTCTAGCGAGAGGCTGAGTGCTTCCATCCTCATGTGAAGCTGAACCACTAGCCATGAACATAGGCCAGGGCCTCAGCCGTTCCTTGCCACTCCGTGTGGTAAATGGCATATTGGCAAGTTTACGCTTCTCCTCCGACAATTTTATTTTAGGTTTTGGAGTCCTTTTTTTACTGATATTTGGTGTTTTGGATTTGACATGCTCTGTACTATGACATTGGGCATCGGCCTTGGCAGACGACGTTGCTGGCATTTCATCGTCTCGGCCATGACTAGTGGCAGCAGCTTCAGCACGAGGTGGAAGTGGATCTTGATCTTTCCCTAATTTTGGAACCTCAACATTTTTGTTCTCCATATTTTAATAGGCACAACTAAAAGGCACCTCAGGTAAACAATGGAGATGGATGGATTGGATACTAGTATACAATTATGGACGGGCTGCCGAGTGCCGACACAGAGGTAGCCACAGCCGTGAACTACCGCACTGTACTGTGTCTGCTGCTAATATATAGACTGGTTGATAAAGAGATAGTATACTCGTAACTAGTATGTATGTATAAAGAAAGAAAAAAAAACCACGGTTAGGTGGTATATACAATTATGGACGGGCTGCCGAGTGCCGACACAGAGGTAGCCACAGCCGTGAACTACCGCACTGTACTGTGTCTGCTGCTAATATATAGACTGGTTGATAAAGAGATAGTATACTCGTAACTAGTATGTATGTATAAAGAAAGAAAAAAAACCACGGTTAGGTGGTATATACAATTATGGACGGGCTGCCGAGTGCCGACACAGAGGTAGCCACAGCCGTGAACTACCGCACTGTACTGTGTCTGCTGCTAATATATAGACTGGTTGATAAAGAGATAGTATACTCGTAACTAGTATGTATGTATAAAGAAAGAAAAAAAAACCACGGTTAGGTGGTATATACAATTATGGACGGGCTGCCGAGTGCCGACACAGAGGTAGCCACAGCCGTGAACTACCGCACTGTACTGTGTCTGCTGCTAATATATAGACTGGTTGATAAAGAGATAGTATACTCGTAACTAGTATGTATGTATAAAGAAAGAAAAAAAAACCACGGTTAGGTGGTATATACAATTATGGACGGGCTGCTGAGTGCCGACACAGAGGTAGCCACAGCCGTGAACTACCGCACTGTACTGTGTCTGCTGCTAATATAGACTGGTTGATAAAGAGATAGTATACTCGTAACTAGTATGACTATAAAGAAAGAAAAAAAAACCACGGTTAGGTGGTATATACAATTATGGACGGGCTGCCGAGTGCCGACACAGAGGTAGCCACAGCCGTGAACTACCGCACTGTACTGTGTCTGCTGCTAATATATAGACTGGTTGATAAAGAGATAGTATACTCGTAACTAGTATGTATGTATAAAGAAAGAAAAAAAAACCACGGTTAGGTGGTATATACAATTATGGACGGGCTGCCGAGTGCCGACACAGAGGTAGCCACAGCCGTGAACTACCGCACTGTACTGTGTCTGCTGCTAATATAGACTGGTTGATAAAGAGATAGTATACTCGTAACTAGTATGACTATAAAGAAAGAAAAAAAAACCACGGTTAGGTGGTATATACAATTATGGACGGGCTGCCGAGTGCCGACACAGAGGTAGCCACAGCCGTGAACTACCGCACTGTACTGTGTCTGCTGCTAATATATAGACTGGTTGATAAAGAGATAGTATACTCGTAACTAGTATGTATGTATAAAGAAAGAAAAAAAAACCACGGTTAGGTGGTATATACAATTATGGACGGGCTGCCGAGTGCCGACACAGAGGTAGCCACAGCCGTGAACTACCGCACTGTACTGTGTCTGCTGCTAATATAGACTGGTTGATAAAGAGATAGTATACTCGTAACTAGTATGTATGTATAAAGAAAGAAAAAAAAACCACGGTTAGGTGGTATATACAATTATGGACGGGCTGCCGAGTGCCGACACAGAGGTAGCCACAGCCGTGAACTACCGCACTGTACTGTGTCTGCTGCTAATATATAGACTAGTTGATAAAGAGATAGTATACTCGTAACTAGTATGTATGTATAAAGAAAGAAAAAAAAACCACGGTTAGGTGGTATATACAATTATGGACGGGCTGCCGAGTGCCGACACAGAGGTAGCCACAGCCGTGAACTACCGCACTGTACTGTGTCTGCTGCTAATATATAGACTGGTTGATAAAGAGATAGTATACTCGTAACTAGTATGTATGTATAAAGAAAGAAAAAAAAACCACGGTTAGGTGGTATATACAATTATGGACGGGCTGCCGAGTGCCGACACAGAGGTAGCCACAGCCGTGAACTACCGCACTGTACTGTGTCTGCTGCTAATATAGACTGGTTGATAAAGAGATAGTATACTCGTAACTAGTATGTATGTATAAAGAAAGAAAAAAAAACCACGGTTAGGTGGTATATACAATTATGGACGGGCTGCCGAGTGCCGACACAGAGGTAGCCACAGCCGTGAACTACCGCACTGTACTGTGTCTGCTGCTAATATAGACTGGTTGATAAAGAGATAGTATACTCGTAACTAGTATGACTATAAAGAAAGAAAAAAAAACCACGGTTAGGTGGTATATACAATTATGGACGGGCTGCCGAGTGCCGACACAGAGGTAGCCACAGCCGTGAACTACCGCACTGTACTGTGTCTGCTGCTAATATAGACTGGTTGATAAAGAGATAGTATACTACTAATATTATATATACTGGTGGTCAGGTCACTGGTCACTAGTCACACTGGCAGTGGCACTCCTGCAGCAAAAGTGTGCACTGTTTAATTTTAATATAATATTATGTACTCCTGGCAGGGGCGGAACTACTGGCGGGGCAGGCAGTGCATTGCACTGGGGCCCCGCCGCACTCAGGGGCCCACAGCCGCCGGCCGGCATTTAGAACAGATTGACATGCGGACGAGAGTCCGCATGTCAATCTGCGTTCTCCTCTCCCTCCTTGCTGCTCCCCTGCTCCCCCGGCCCCCCCCTATGTGTTGGAGGGACACGAGCGCATCGCGCGTCTCTCTGTGTCCCTCCTGGCTCTCCCCCGGCCGCTCTAAGGAAGCATGTGCCGTTCGTGAGCTCTGATTGGCTCACGAACGGCACATGCTTCATTAGACCAGCGGGGGAGAGCCAGGAGGGACACAGGAGAGACGCGCGATGCGCTCGTGTCCCTCCAACACATAGGGGGGGGAGGGGGGACCGGGGGAGCAGGCACTGGGGGGACAGATCTGGCACTGGGGACATATACCTGGCACTGGGGGGACAGATCTGGCACTGGGGACATATACCTGGCACTGGGGGGACAGATCTGGCACTGGGGACATATACCTGGCACTGGGGGGACAGATCTGGCACTGGGGACATATACCTGGCACTGGGGGGACAGATCTGGCACTGGGGACATATACCTGGCACTGGGGGGACAGATCTGGCACTGGGGACAGATCTGGCACTGGGGACATATACCTGGCACTGGGGACATATACCTTGCACTGGGGGGGCATATACCTGGCACTGGGGGGGAATATCTGGCACTGTGGGAGAATATCTGGCACTGGGGGGGCATATACCTGGCACTGGGAGCATATAACTGGCACTGGGGGAGCATGTACCTGGCACTGGGGGCATATACCTGGCACTGGGGGCATATACCTGGCACTGGGGGGGAATATCTGGCACTGTGGGAGAATATCTGGCACTGGGGGGGCATATACCTGGCACTGGGAGCATATAACTGGCACTGGGGGAGCATGTACCTGGCACTGGGGGCATATACCTGGCACTGGGGGCATATACCTGGCACTGGGGGGGAATATCTGGCACTGTGGGAGAATATCTGGCACTGGGGGGGCATATACCCGGCACTGGGGGCATATACCTGGCACTGGGGGGGAATATCTGGCACTGGGGGCATATACCTGGCACTGGGGGGGAATATCTGGCACTGTGGGAGAATATCTGGCACTGGGGGGGCATATACCCGGCACTGGGGGCATATACCTGGCACTGGGGGGGAAGCAGGCACTGGGGGGGAATATCTGGCACTGGGGGCATATACCTGGCACTGGGGGCATATAACTGGCACTGGGGGGGCATGTACCTGGCACTGGGGGCATATACCTGGCACTGGGGGGGAATATCTGGCACTGTGGGAGAATATCTGGCACTGGGTGCATATACCTGGCACTGTGGGGGAATATCTGGCACTGGGAGCATATGTGGCACTGGGAGCACGGCCCTAGCAACAAGCACTACCCACTAGCAACGAGCATGACACCCAGTGCATGAAACCCCTGGCAACGAGCATGACATCCTGGCACTGTGCATGGAACCAAGTGCATGAAACCCCTGGCAACAAGCAGGTAATTTCTTTTTTTATTTGTTGGGACTGCCTGCCGCAATGTGTAAAAAGGGGGGACTGCCTGCCGCTATGTATAAAAATGGGGAATCTGCATGCCGCAATGTAAAAATGGGGAATCTGCCTGCCGCTATGTGTAAAAAGGTAGAATCTGCCTGCCGTAATGTGTAAAAAGGGCACGCTATCTGCCGTTATGTGTAAAAGTGTATGGTGTCTGCCGTAATGTGTAAAATGGGGACGCTGTCTGCCGTAATGTGTAAAATGGGGACGCTGCCTGCCGTAATGTGTAAAAAGTGCACGCTGTCTGCCGCTATGTGTAACGAGGGCACGCTGTCTGCCGCTATGTGTAACGAGGGTACGCTGTCTGCCATTGTGTAAAAAGTGTATGCTGTCTGCCGCTATGTGTAACGAGGGCACGCTGTCTGCCGTTATGTGTAAAAAGTGCACGCTGTCTGCCGTTATGTGTAAAAAGGGGAATCTGTTCGCTGTAAGGAGTAAAAGGGTCTCTACCTGGTGTAGTGGTGCTACTGTGCGGCGTAATTTGAAGAATGGAGACTACTGTGCACCGTTTTATGAATTGGTATTATTTTGTGGACACACCCCTTCCCCACGAAGCCACGCCACTATGTATTTTTGCGCGCGCGCCTACGGCGCGCACTGCCCATGGGGTGTACTTGGATGGGGGGCCCAAAGCATTTTGTTGCACCTGGGCCCACCGCTTGCTTGTTCCGCCACTGACTCCTGGCTCCTGCTATAACCTATAACTGGCACTGCAGTGCTCCCCAGTCTCCCCCACAATTATAAGCTGTGTGAGCTGAGCACAGTCAGATATATATATACATTGATGCAGCACACTGGGCTGAGCAGTGCACACAGATATGGTATGTGACTGAGTCACTGTGTGTATCGTTTTTTTCAGGCAGAGAACGGATATATTAAATAAAACAAACAACTGCACTGTCTGGTGGTCACTGTGGTCGTCAGTCACTAAACTCTGCACTCTCTTCTACAGTATCACAGCCTCAGGTCAATCTCTCTCTCTCTCTCTCAACCCTAATCTAAATGGAGAGGACGCCAGCCACGTCCTCTCCCTATCAATCTCAATGCACGTGTGAAAATGGCGGCGACGCGCGGCTCCTTATATAGAATCCGAGTCTCGCGATAGAATCCGAGCCTCGCGAGAATCCGACAGCGTCATGATGACGTTCGGGCGCGCTCGGGTTAACCGAGCAAGGCGGGAAGATCCGAGTCGCTCGGACCCGTGAAAAAAAACATGAAGTTCGGGCGGGTTCGGATTCAGAGAAACCGAACCCGCTCATCTCTAATGTATATATGTATAATTCAAGTGCACAGTCTGGAATCTGATCCTTTGTGCAGTAGGCGGGCCCCAAGGCAGTAGGGCCCACCGGTGGGTTCTCCTGTACCCCTGTGGGCCAGTCCAAGCCTGCCTTCAATAGAAATGTAGAATCGCTACACTTTGATCCTAAATTCAAAGCATACCAGTTGTATTATGTTACAGGTATTATACTCTAGAAATAGGCACTAGTACTGAAATACTGACTCTATCTTCAGCAACTTTGTTGGTTTACACATGTTCAGGGCCGGATGAAGGGCCACATGGGCCTGGTGCTGAAAATGTTTTACAAGCCTATACTGAGAAGGGGAGGAGCTGTGACTACTGCGGTGTGGGTGTGGTCAGTGCCATGTGGGTGTGGCCAGTGCCATGTGCGTGTGTACACTAACAGACCCACTGTCTCACAAGATAGAAAAAACTAGAAATACAACTTTAATACTTATGATCTATGGCCAATCGTGTAGCCAGCTGGGTGACTTGTTATCATCATACAGTCATGATGATGGGCCTATTTTTATTTGGAGGCCTGGAGCTGTAGCTCCTTCCACCCCATTGTTAATCTGGCTCTGTCATGCTCCCCTGCTGCCCATTCAGCAGTGCACATTTTAGGGAAGATTTTGCTTTATCTCTTCTGTACGTTTTAACCTTGTTTTTAGGTCAACAGCTATTTATTTTCTGACTGTCACCCAGAAATGAGACAATGAGCTAAATGTATTATGTGGCGATTATCAAAGTCACCCTGTAATAATTATATTTAATGCAAAACAACCCACCTCATTTTGTATTGAATTTAATTGCCCCTTTATATCCAGCAGCAGAAATCACCAAAAGCAGAGACGGCTTTGTAAAGCTCCACATAGTAAATTTCGCCAACAGTTCTGACTGTGCATTTGCGTCCACTGACCAAAGCTGGAGTTAAAGGGGTAATTATATTACAAAATATGCCCGGTTTTGTAATGAATGTAACTGCATCTCTCCACTTTATCTCTCTCCACAGCTTGATACATGTCCCCCTTAAACTGATATTGCTAAAGAATCCTTTGCAACTTAAAGAAAGAAAAAAAAAGCATAATACTTTTTTATATGTTTGGACCATTAATCACAATCACAATATGCAAACTACTTTAATGTAAATGTAAACTTCAAATAAGAACGGAAGTTAAATTCAATATCCACTTTGACATCCATTTACTTTTAAGAGAGTAATTCTTCCCCATCAGTAATTTCAGTTTAGTGCTACGTCTCTAGGTGGAAGAAAATTAGGCATTCCATCTAGCAAATAGGCTCATGCAAATCTGAAATGTTAAGTTGTATAATTAAAACAAATGTTTTATTACAATGTTATGTCAAGCAAAGGTAGAAAAATATGATTAAAACTAATAATTCAGACAAGAAAACAGATGAGTGTTGTCAGTTCCAGTCACTGTTTCATCTTTCACAAGCACAAGATTCAATTACACTGACGAGTGAAGCATGAATCTTCCCAGATAAGCATTAAAGCCTTGTAAAATGATATTATCACTAGTCACAAATGCTGCTCTTAACACACATTGATCATTATATCTTTGCTTGTTGTCTCTAGTAATCAGTGGTGGCCTTAAATCGTGGATATTCTAATAAGATGTCCAAGGCCATAATCACATGGTCGTCACATGGTCATTAAGTATACAATCTGTGATATTAGATATTAGGCAGGTGTGGCACATTGGATCCAAGGCATTAGCCCCCCCCCCTTCCCCAGAAACACCACTGTGGGCGGCTTCCCTCTCCTCCTTGGTGCCTTATCTCATCCCCGGGGCCAAACTCTCAGAGATGCTCAGTGAGTGAGGAGGTAGAGCCAGCTGAGAGCTCAACCCCTGGATCCGCCACTGGAGAAACTCCTCCTTAATTCATCCAGGGGGATTCTGGATTCCCCCTAATCTTTCCATAGCAGCAAAAATTACAGAGACGTCAACTGCACACCACAACCAGTGAGTGCGGATTCTATATTCCTTTCTATTAAAACTTGCAGCGTAAGGTCTCCCAACGTAGTGTCAAACCAGCCCCAGGGTGATTAGCTCGGTGCTGTATTACCCAAATAAAACCAGTAACCCTGACCTAGGAAAAACCATCCCCATGCTGATAGCACTAGGACGGTTAGATAAGACTGAGTGGCGGGTGTGGGGTAATAAAATGGTCAATAATAGTATAAATGTGTATGTTTTTGATACCTTAGAAAAAGTATTTTAATTCAATAAAAACTCCATAACACATTCAAGTAATTGCTCACCAGTATTCCCAATGGTGCATGTAGAATCCACGATTGATGTTTGGAAGAAAAAAACCGCACAACTTTTTGCATGAGGAGCCCTGATGTTATAGAACAGTTAAACACTGTCAGTGATAAAGTATGCACTGGCTTTGTTTTGATTGAGTAGAATACTAACACTATTAATAATAATAATAATATATTATTTTAGTATATTATATATAATATAATATTATTACATTTTTACATGTCGGAATAGGCCAACCCGCCAGCAATGTGTGGGCTTAAAACCCACACACATCAGCTTAAGGTTGACTTCTCAGCCTCCAAATTGCCAGCTATTACATTTTGTAATTTGGAGGCCAAAATCTATAGAAAAATGCAGCGATTTGTAGCAATTTATAAGTCTCCACACAACTCTGAAATGCTATTACATTATCGTCTAGAGTCTGTGGATTTACATATTATAACCAAATTTTCCTTTATAAGAATAAGTCCAGGACAACTAGACAACTTACAATTTGCAAAGGCAGGTGGACAAGGGTATTTTAAAGGTGTTTTCCTGCCGATTAGCTAGATAATGTGTAAAGCAAAGGGTTATTACTTAATAAGCTTTATGGCTGCACTGCTGCTTACTGAAGTGTAAAAGGAACAAGCCATTTTAACATAAAAATTACATTATAGAAGAGGTGAGGCAGGAAAATGTGCATATTTAAAAATACAGGTTAACCTCATGTATTCTTGGGAAAAAATCTTCTTGGGGCCCATTCTAACTTGGAGCTGGTCCATTTCTGCCATGCCCTCAGCTACTGGTAATCTTGTCAACATAACGGTTCTGTTTTCTGTCATTTTTCTTTTGATTTGTGTAAGCGCCATTGCATTTATTTTGTATGTCATTTTGTAAATTCACTGTACCTTGTTATATTAAATCTAAAATCTAATACGTTTGTCTTTTAACTATAATGAATCCATCAGTGACGGGCGGTGGGGTGAGGCAGGTGAGGCAGAGCCTTTCCTGTCATACTTACGTTTAAACCAGAGTTTTGACTGAATAAAATATATAAAAATACTGATAATTTGTTTGAAATATCTTCTTTGCATTATTCTAATAATTTTATAGCCCAAACTCTGGAGTAGAAAGTCTATGGCAGGTGAGGCAGTGCCTCACCTGTGTATCCTTTCCACATATCTATAATCAAAACTCACCAGATTTCCAGGAGTTTATAATGCTGCACCTGTGTATAATGCCCAGATGTACCCTTTGGCTCATATATTGCATGTAAATCTGGCTCTGGGGTTAGCCAGTGCCTCCTGAGCCATTTAGCTCACCGCTCGTCCCTAGAATATATAGGCCTTTTTATGAAAAGAGGTGTTGATTGGCTGCATTAACTATATGATTGCTTGGGCAGGGAGTATTAATCTTTTGACTACAAGAGAGTAAAGTGTGTGCCAGAATGTACATTTGTGTAACAGAGTTTAGAGTCTTATTGGCCTAATCCAATAGGTGGTGGCAGAGATCAAGTTGTATATGAATGTGAGGTAACTGGATTGAGGGATGATTGAACTACATCTGTACCTACAGTAGGTAATAGGAGAGTACCAAGTTGAGTGCTGAAACCCTGTACAACCTTTACAGCAGACGTTTTTAGTGGCGGTTTCTTTTTTTCTTTTTTTTTTCTTTTTTTTTTTTTAGAGTGTTAAGTGTTTGGTTTCAGTTATTAACCCCATATGCTTTAGAACTGGTAGTATTCTTGTAAAGAATACAGCAGTTCGCAAGGACAAACTCAGTGCTTAGCACTTTTTACTAACATACTATACACGCACAACATTTCTTCCCCTTGTTTCTTTCTATTCTATTTTTTTTTTGGCAAAGGGAATGAGGAGATGTAAGCTTCTCATAGGAGACAATATACAGATGGTTTGATTAGCCTCTGTGAGCAGAGAGGTCTCGATGACTAATAAAACGAAAGATGTGCTTATCCGTGCATTAGCGGAAGATGATGGAAAGTAACAATGTGGCATAGAACCATCTGGGGACCACTACAGCACCAGAAGATCAAGCGGTGGATGATGTTCAAGAGTTGTTTGAACCAGAGCACGCCAGGTGTCACAGTTCTCAGGACAAAAAAAGGAATTTTTCTGAAAATGATTCTTCAGTAGATGAGTACATGCAAACTTAATATGAGTATGCAGCTTGTTTTGCAATAACACTGTGTGGAGAGAGAGTTTTTGAAATGTTGGCATATGGAGAGGGAGAGTCTGCCGGATGACATGCAAAAGCAGAGAGACAGAGTACCAGCTGAGTTTGGAAAAACTCCAAAGGCACAGTGATACAGCACAGCTCTGTTAGTCCAGAGATGCAACACTTTTTAATCCCAGTTTGGAACATTATCTTGTTATTTGGGTACTTGTAAACTTTTTTTTACAGGGATTTGAAAATGCTTGCAGACAGTATCAGCTGCTCGGGGATGAACGAGAGAGGCACTTAATACCACGGTAAAAAGACAAAGCCATGGAATTGTTTGCAGTTACTCCCCAGGATCTTGATGCCAATTATGACTCTATAAAACAGGTATTTTTATGAAGTTATTATAACTCTACCCCAGAGATCTTTCACAAAAGGTTCTGTACTTTTCAACTTGGACCTACCAACAATTATACTGTTTTGGTAGTCTGACAGTCCCACCCCTTCACGCCAGGGACATGTGGTGAGGTAAATGGCTCAGGAGGCACTGGCTAGTACCAGAGCCATATGTACACACAATATATGATCCAAAGGCTTCATGTGGGCATTATACACAGGTGCAGCAGTATATACTGCTGGACATTTTGTGAGTTTTGATCAGAAATGTGCAGAAAATATAAGTATGTGACCACAGACATTTTACTCCAGAGTTTTGACTATAAAAAATGATTAGAATAATTCAAAGAAGATAATGCTAATATATTCTTTGTATTTTTCATATACTTTATATAGTCAAAACTCTGGCATGTACGTAAGTATGACAGGAAAGGCTCTGCCTCACCTGCCTCACCTCACCACACGTCAATGCTCCATGCAACTCAATCCCTCCCCAACAGGAATCCGAGGACTGTATATTACCATACTTGAGGACCAGGAGTACCTGAAGGCCAGTTAATTTACATATGAGCAGTCAAGATGCGGCACTTTTTGCGCAGGACTGTGGACCCGAAATGTGAAGCAGCACAGATTGCAGATTAAAATCAATGGGCTCTGCACCTTCCCCACCAGCCAAGCCTGTATTTGATATTTGCAGGTGTTCTGTGTGTAGAAAAGTGTGACATGTCTGCATTTATTGCCCTGACAAATGGTAGTACACCCCCTGTTCATCGCCAGTTCTTTTGTTTGTGTCAGGGTAGGCAAGAAACATTCTGGCAGTTTACAGTTGGTTATTGTCTCTAAAGCCGGATACAAACCTGCATGATGGCAGGACTATTTGCTATTTCATAATGACGAATCCGCTACATCATGCAGTGTAAATGCATGATTGCGCGCTCCCGTGGGTCTTCCGGCTGGCCCTGCCGCAGGGCCAACATAAGATATTGGTAGCAGCCCAGTGCAGTGTAAATGAAGGGCAGAACAATATGTCATTCCGTTCTTCATATGTGTATAGCCAATCTCTACCGGTCCTTGCCAAAGGGAATTCAGCCCGACCATCAGGACGATTGGCCATCACTCTAGGGCGTAGCCAGCTTAAGGGTGGGTACACAAATGAACGATGTCAGCACGATATGTCATTTCCGGCCAACTCAGAACGAGATATTGTCCGGACCGTGCAATGGTGGTCATTCCGAGTTGTTCGCTCGCAAGCTGCTTTTAGCAGCTTTGCACATGCTAAGCCGCTGCCTACTGGGAGTGAATCTTAGCTTATCAAAATTGCGAACAAAAGATTTGCAATATTGCGAAAAGACTTCTCTGTGCAGTTTCTGAGTAGCTCAAGACTTACTCTGCCAGTGCGATTAGTTCAGTGCTTGTCGTTCCTGATTTGACGTCACAAACACACCCAGCGTTCGCCCAGACACTCCTCCGTTTCTCCAGCCACTCCCGCGTTTTTCCCAGAAACGGTAACGTTTTTTTGCACACACCCATAAAACGGCCAGTTTCCGCCCAGAAACACCCACTTCCTGTCAATCCACATTACGATCACCAGAACGAAGAAAAAACCTCGTAATGCCGTGAGTAAAATTCCTAACTGCATAGCAAATTTACTTGGCGCAGTCGCACTGCGGACATTGCGCATGCGCAGTAGCGACTAATCGCTCCGTTGCGATAAAAAAATAACGAGCGAACAACTCGGAATGACCCCCAATGTGTACCTGCAATTTGCGTGCTCCCGAACACGCATACGATATCTTCCAGTCGGCCATCCTGCACGGCCAATCGAATGCAACCCGGTAAATATTAATGAAGGACAGAGCAGTGAACAGTCCGTCATTCATTTAATCGCTCTGATGTGTACCAAGAATATGACATGTCGGCCCATCGGCCAACATATTGGACGGGTACGCATCGTTCTAGGAGTGATCCAAAATGACTCTGGTCCAATAAGAGGTTGTAAATTAGTAAGACATGATTACAGGACAGACCCGCTGACTCTCACAGATATTGAAGGAGTTAGCCCAGCCGTTGCCATGACATGTATGCACCTGCGTGTGTGGAATGGGATGGGGTATGAAAGAGGTGGGTAGCATAAGGTACCTCCTTTGACGCATCATTCACCTTATATAAGGTGATGTCAAAATTCCATTGTCAAGTTCCCAGTCACCGGATATGGTTTCACTGGATGGGGCACAACCTATACACCTTTCAGGTAACGAGGAGTATTTTATTCTACTTCAGTAAATAGTAGACTCATTAAGGCTGATTTTTTGTATCAGCAATTACTGCAGTAACCGGAAGGACAGCTATG
The DNA here is from genome assembly GCF_028390025.1 of Pseudophryne corroboree. Classification (NCBI taxonomy): domain Eukaryota; kingdom Metazoa; phylum Chordata; class Amphibia; order Anura; family Myobatrachidae; genus Pseudophryne; species Pseudophryne corroboree. The sequence continues at coordinate 169,973,127 of NC_086448.1, read as the reverse complement.
TGCAGTGGTTACTATTCATTTGTCACTTTACAGGGCCATGCACATGCTCAACTTGGCGAAATATACATAAAAATAGGAAAAATAAATGTCATGTTAACAATTGCAATAATCATTTAATGAAATAATTGTCATGAATTGTCTCCTTCTGTCACCATCCTGAAATGGAAATAGTAAAAGAGGCACTACCATGGTACTTATATTGCAAAGAACCTTGTTAAATAGGATTGCCTATGCATTGTATAGATAGGGACGCTTTGTATAGATAGGGGAAGTCTTATCTCCAACAAAAATACTCAGTGAAAACACTATCGCTGTTAATGACCCTTCCATAGATAGGGCCTTACCTATGACGAGAGCACCTGGTGAAAACCTTATAGTAACTAGTGACCCTTTAATAGATATGAAGATGTCCTATCTCTGGCACACAAAAAAAAACAGATTATATCCCTATCACCAGTAGTTATTTTTTTTATAGCTTTCCTCCATTGATAAATAGGGTCTCGGTATTCCAGCACTTAGATTCTGATCCCATTTGGGATTCCGACACCGGTATTTTGACATATATCCAGATAAATAGTCCCATTTGCCTTTAATTATGTTAATAATCTCTGCCTCTACAAGGTAAGTGGTATTCCCAGTTACAGCTACCTGTTTCCATCTACTAGTTATTTGTCTAGCCCTGAATTTAACATGTACTCTTCAAATGAACTTACCTGGCCTAATCGAGTAACAAAATATGTTTCCTGATTATTATTATTTTACATAAAGTACACCCGACACCGGGTTTAGACATATGGAGGGTCAGTACTAAGGGGGTAATTCAGACCTGATCGCTGCTGTGCGCTTTCGCACAGTGGGCGATCAGGTCCAAACTGTGCATGCGTATGCACCGCAATGCGCAGGCGCGTCGCACGGTTACAAAGAGGATCGCTGCTCAGCGATGGGTTTGTGTGACGGATGCGTTTGCACAGGCGATCGCAAGGAGATTGACAGGAAGAAGGCATTTGTGGGTGTCAACTGACCGTTTTCAGGGAGTGTCTGGAAAAATGCAGGCGTGTCGATGCGTTTACAGGGAGGGTTCCTAACGTCAATTTCTGGTTCCGGACAGGCTGATGTGATCGCAGCGGCTGAGTAAGTCCTGGACTGCACAGAGACTGCACAAAATCTGTTTGTACAGCTCTGCTACACCTGCGTTCGCACACTTACACAGCTAAAATACACTCCCCTGTAGGCGGCGACTATCTGATCGCAGAAGTGCAAAAGTCGCTTGCTAGCGATCAGGTCTGAATTAGGCGCTAAGTATAGGACCAGACAAATATCTCAGAGATAAAAGTGGTCAGTGTGATTTTTCCTCAGTCACTGCTGAATCCTCACAGGGCGATATCCACCGCTATGGTTATCACGTACCAAACAGCAGCTAGGAATGAGTGAGATTTACAACTTTTCTCTAACTCCAGAGTTTTCTCACAGTTAGATAAATCTTCACTTATATTAGGAGTCAACTCCATGCCACATTTTCATCATGAAATAAGACACAGCTGCTCATCAAATTTCCCATCAAGCAGGAATGTTAAATCTGGAGCACTTCAGCGCAGCAGAACAATTGCCGGAAATGTAGGAGATGTCAGAGGGTTAACTAGAATCTAAAGCTGTGCATTCCTGTTCAGCCCATCAACCAGACAATTCAAAGAAATATGTTAGTCATTGTAAGTAGAGCTTTGGACACACAATCACCATCTGCTCAATGAGGAGTCGGCATTACTTTTTCATCATAATCAAGAGGATGTTTTGTTTCTCTTGGTTTCTTTGGAATAGGATCTGCTTGATAAAGCTTTGTAATATAGACTATACCAGGACAAAGTAAAAAGTAACATACATATATAGTTTATTTACCATAACGTAGAACTGCGCATCTACTGGTATTATTGTGTGCAACATTAAGGGTATGAGTGAAGTTGGGTACAAACTAGTGATGAGCGGGTTCGGTTTCCGAGAAACCGAACCCCCCCGAACTTTACCCTTTTTACACGGGTCCGAGCCATACTCGGATTCTCCCGTATGGCTCGGTTAACCCGAGCGCGCCCGAACGTCATCATCCCGCTGTCGGATTCTCACGAGATTCGGATTCTATATAAGCAGCCGCGCGTCGCCGCCATTTTCACTGCATTGGAGATGATAGGGAGAGGACGTGGCTGGCGTCCTCTCCGTTTATTGTAGAAGACAGTTGATTCTTGTTTGTTTTTTATTGCTTAATTGTGGGGAGGATTGGGGAGCAGCTGTTAGGAGTACAGTGCAGAGTTTTGCTGATAAGTGACCACCAGTTTTTTTATCTATTCTCTGCCTGAAAAAAACGCTCCATACCATATCTGTGCTCAGTGTGCTGCATGATATATCTGTGCTGAGTGCTCACACTGCTTAATTGTGGGGACTGGGGAGCAGCTATAGCAGGAGTACAGTGCAGAGTTTTGCTGACAGTGACCACCAGTATACGTTGTCTGACTGAAAAACACTCCATATCTGTGCTCACAGTGTGCTGCTTTATTGTGGGGACTGGGGACCACCAGTATAATTAATATTATATAGGAGTAGTACAGTGCAGAGTGCACTGCTGTACCTACCTCTGTGTCGTCACTCGTCATCCATTAAGTATACTATCCATCTACATTGTATACCTGTGGTGCATTTTAGACTAGTTTAGCAGTTTGCTGACAGTGTCCACCAGTATGCTATATATAGCAGTACGGTAGGCCACTGCTGTACCTACCTCTGTGTCATCACTCGTCATCCATTAAGTATACTATCCATCTACATTGTATACCTGTGGTGCATTTTAGACTAGTTTAGCAGTTTGCTGACAGTGTCCACCAGTATACTATATATAGCAGTACGGTAGGCCACTGCTGTACCTACCTCTGTGTCGTCACTCGTCATCCATTAAGTATACTATCCATCTACATTGTATACCTGTGGTGCATTTTAGACTAGTTTAGCAGTTTGCTGACAGTGTCCACCAGTATACTATATATAGCAGTACGGTAGGCCACTGCTGTACCTACCTCTGTGTCGTCACTCGTCATCCATTAAGTATACTATCCATCTACATTGTATACCTGTGGTGCATTTTTTTAGACTAGTTTAGCAGTTTGCTGACAGTGTCCACCAGTATACTATATATAGCAGTACGGTAGGCCACTGCTGTACCTACCTCTGTGTCGTCACTCGTCATGCTGTACCTACCTCTGTGTCATCACTCGTCATCCATTAAGTATACTATCCATCTACATTGTATACCTGTGGTGCATTTTTTTAGACTAGTTTAGCAGTTTGCTGACAGTGTCCACCAGTATACTATATATAGTAGTACGGTAGGCCACTGCTGTACCTACCTCTGTGTCGTCACTCGTCATCCATTTAGTATACTATCCATCTACATTGTATACCTGTGGTGCATTTTTTTAGACTAGTTTAGCAGTTTGCTGACAGTGTCCACCAGTATACTATATATAGCAGTACGGTAGGCCACTGCTGTACCTACCTCTGTGTCGTCACTCGTCATCCATTAAGTATACTATCCATCTACATTGTATACCTGTGGTGCATTTTTTTTAGATTAGTTTAGCAGTTTGCTGACAGTGTCCACCAGTATACTATATATAGCAGTACGGTAGGCCACTGCTGTACCTACCTCTGTGTCGTCACTCGTCATCCATTAAGTATACTATCCATCTACATTGTATACCTGTGGTGCATTTTTTTAGACTAGTTTAGCAGTTTGCTGACAGTGTCTACCAGTATACTATATATAGCAGTACGGTAGGCCACTGCTGTACCTACCTCTGTGTCGTCACTCGTCATCCATTAAGTATACTATCCATCTACATTGAATACCTGTGGTGCATTTTAGACTAGTTTAGCAGTTTGCTGACAGTGTCCACCAGTATACTATATATAACAGTACGGTAGGCCACTGCTGTACCTACCTCTGTGTCGTCACTCGTCATTCATTAAGTATACTATCCATCTACATTGTATACCTGTGGTGCATTTTAGACTAGTTTAGCAGTTTGCTGACAGTGTCCACCAGTATACTATATATAGCAGTACGGTAGGCCACTGCTGTACCTACCTCTGTGTCGTCACTCGTCATCCATTAAGTATACTATCCATCTACATTGTATACCTGTGGTGCATTTTAGTTGTGCGCAGTATATATAGTAGTAGGCCATTGCTATTGATACTGGCATATAATTCCACACATTAAAATATGGAGAACAAAAATGTGGAGGTTAAAAAAATAGAGAAAGATCAAGATCCACTTCCACCTCGTGCTGAAGCTGCTGCCACTAGTCATGGTCGAGACGATGAAATGCCATCAACGTCGTCTGCCAAGGCCGATGCCCAATGTCATAGTAGAGAGCATGTAAAATCCAAAACACAAAAGTTCAGTAAAATGACCCAAAAATCTAAATTAAAAGCGTCTGAGGAGAAGCGTACACTTGCCAATATGCCATTTACGACACGGAGTGGCAAGGAACGGCTGAGGCCCTGGCCTATGTTCATGGCTAGTGGTTCAGCTTCAAATGAGGATGGAAGCACTCATCCTCTCGCTAGAAAAAAGAAAAGATTTAAGCTGGCAAAAGCACAGCAAAGAACTGTGCGTTCTTCGAAATCACAAATCCCCAAGGAGAGTCCAATTGTGTCGGTTGCGATGCCTGACCTTCCCAACACTGGACGGGAAGAGCTTGCGCCTTCCACCATTTGCACGCCCCCTGCAAGTGCTGGAAGGAGCACCCGCAGTCCAGTTTCTGATAGTCAAATTGAAGATGTCAGTGTTGAAGTACACCAGGATGAGGATATGGGTGTTGCTGGCGCTGGGGAGGAAATTGACAAGGAGGATTCTGATGGTGAGGTGGTTTGTTTAAGTCAGGCACCCGGGGAGACACCTGTTGTCCGTGGGAGGAATATGGCCATTGACATGCCTGGTCAAAATACAAAAAAAATCAGCTCTTCGGTGTGGAATTATTTCAACACAAATGCGGACAACAGGTGTCAAGCCATGTGTTGCCTTTGTCAAGCTATAATAAGTAGGGGTAAGGACGTTAACCACCTCGGAACATCCTCCCTTATACGTAACCTGCAGCGCATTCATCATAAGTCAGTGACAAGTTCAAAAACTTTGGGTGACAGCGGAAGCAGTCCACTGACCACTAAATCCCTTCCTCTTGTAACCAAGCTCCCGCAAACCACACCACCAACTCCCTCAGTGTCAATTTCCTCCTTACCCAGGAAAGCCAATAGTCCTGCAGGCCATGTCACTGTCAAGTCTGACGAGTCCTCTCCTGCCTGGGATTCCTCTGATGCATCCTTGAGTGTAACGCCTACTGCTGCTGGCGCTGCTGTTGTTGCTGCTGGGAGTCGATCGTCATCCCAGAGGGGAAGTCGGAAGACCACTTGTACTACTTCCAGTAAGCAATTGACTGTCCAACAGTCCTTTGCGAGGAAGATGAAATATCACAGCAGTCATCCTGCTGCAAAGCGGATAACTGAGGCCTTGGCAGCCTGGGCGGTGAGAAACGTGGTTCCGGTATCCATCGTTAATTCAGAGCCAACTATAGACTTGATTGAGGTACTGTGTCCCCGGTACCAAATACCATCTAGGTTCCATTTCTCTAGGCAGGCGATACCGAAAATGTACACAGACCTCAGAAAAAGACTCACCAGTGTCCTAAAAAATGCAGTTGTACCCAATGTCCACTTAACCACGGACATGTGGACAAGTGGAGCAGGGCAGACTCAGGACTATATGCCTGTGACAGCCCACTGGGTAGATGTATTGCCTCCCGCAGCAAGATCAGCGGCGGCACCAGTAGCAGCATCTCGCAAACGCCAACTCGTTCCTAGGCAGGCTACGCTTTGTATCACCGCTTTCCAGAATAGGCACACAGCTGAAAACCTCTTACGGCAACTGAGGAAGATCATCACAGAATGGCTTACCCCAATTGGACTCTCCTGGGGATTTGTGACATCGGACAACACCAGCAATATTGTGCGTGCATTACATCTGGGCAAATTCCATCACGTCCCATGTTTTGCACATACCTTGAATTTGGTGGTGCAGAATTATTATTTTAAAAATGACAGGGGCGTGCAAGAGATGCTGTCGGTGGCCCGAAGAATTGCGGGCCACTTTCGGCATTCATGCACCGCGTACAGAAGACTGGAGCACCACCAAACATTCCTGAACCTGCCCTGCCATCATCTGAAGCAAGAGGTGGTAACGAGGTGGAATTCAACCCTCTATATGCTTCAGAGGATGGAGGAGCAGCAAAAGGCCATTCAAGCCTATACATCTGGCCACGATATAGGCAAAGGAGGTGGAATGCACCTGACTCAAGCGCAGTGGAGAATGATTTCAACGTTGTGCAAGGTTCTGCAACCCTTTGAACTTGCCACACGTGAAGTCAGTTCAGACACTGCCAGCCTGAGTCAGGTCATTCCCCTCATCAGGCTTTTGCAGAAGAAGCTGGAGACATTGAAGGAGGAGCTAAAACAGAGCGATTCCGCTAGGCATGTGGGACTTGTGGATGGAGCCCTTAATTCACTTAACCAGGATTCACGGGTGGTCAATCTGTTGAAATCAGAGCACTACATTTTGGCCAACGTGCTCGATCCTAGATTTAAAACCTACGTTGTATCTCTCTTTCCGGCAGACACATGTCTGCAGAGGTTCAAAGACCTGCTGGTGAGAAAATTGTCAAGTCAAGCGGAACGTGACCCGTCACCATCTCCTCCTTCACATTCTCCCGCAACTGGGGGGTGCGAGGAAAAAGCTAAGAATTCCGAGCCCACCCGCTGGCGCTGATGCAGGGCAGTCTGGAGCGAGTGCTGACATCTGGTCCGGACTGAAGGACCTGGCAACGATTACTGACATGTCGTCTACTGTCACTGCATATGATTCTCTCACCATTGAAAGAATGGTGGAGGATTATATGAGTGACCGCATCCAAGTAGGCACGTCAGACAATCCGTACGTATACTGGCAGGAAAAAGAGGCAATTTGGAGGCCCTTGCAGAAACTGGCTTTATTCTACCTAAGTTGCCCTCTCTCCAGTGTGTACTCCGAAAGAGTGTTTAGTGCAGCCGCCGCTCACCTTGTCAGCAATCGGCGTACGAGGTTACTTCCAGAAAATGTGGTGAAGATGATGTTCATTAAAATGAATTATAATCAATTCCTCCGTGGAGACATTCACCAGCAGCAATTGCCTCCAGATAGTACACGGGGACTTGAGATGGTGGATTCCAGTGGGGACGAATTAATAATCTGTGAGGAGGGGGATGTACACAGTGAAAGGGGTGAGGAATCGGAGGATGATGATGAGGTGGACATCTTGCCTCTGTAGAGCCAGTTTGTGCAAGGAGAGATTGATTGCTTCTTTTTTGGTGGGGGCCCAAACCAACCAGTCATTTCAGTCACAGTCGTGTGGCAGACCCTGTCACTGAAATGATGGGTTCGTTAAAGTGTGCATGTCCTGTTCATACAACATAAGGGTGGGTGGGAGGTCCCAAGGACAATTCCATCTTGCACCTCTTTTTTATTTCATTTTTCTTTGCATCATGTGCTGTTTGGGGACAATTTTTTTGAAGGGCCATCCTGTCTGACACTGCAGTGCCACTCCTAGATGGGCCAGGTGTTTGTGTCGGCCACGTGGGTCGCTTAGCTTAGTCACATAGCTACCTCATTGCGCCTCTTTTTTTCTTTGCATCATGTGCGGTTTGGGGAGTATTTGTTTTAAGTGCCATCCTGTCTGACACTGCAGTGCCACTCCTAGATGGGCCAGGTGTTTGTGTCGGCCACTTGGGTCGCTTAGCTTAGTCACACAGCTACCTCATTGTGCCTCTTTTTTTTCTTTGCATCATGTGCTGTTTGGGGAGTATTTTTTTGAAGGGCCATCCTGTCTGACACTGCAGTGCCACTCCTAGATGGGCCAGGTGTTTGTGTCGGCCACTTGTGTCGCTTAGCTTAGCCATCCAGCGACCTCGGTGCAAATTTTAGGACTAAAAATAATATTGTGAGGTGTGAGGTGTTCAGAATAGACTGAAAATGAGTGGAAATTATGGTTATTGAGGTTAATAATACTATGGGATCAAAATGACCCCCAAATTATATGATTTAAGCTGTTTTTTAGGGTTTTTTGAAAAAAACACCCGAATCCAAAACACACCCGAATCCGACAAAAAATTTTCGGTGAGGTTTTGCCAAAACGCGTCCAAATCCAAAACACGGCCGCGGAACCGAAACCAAAACCAAAACACAAAACCCGAAAAATTTCTGGTGCACATCACTAGTACAAACTATACAATATCTGGCACATCATATGAGAATTCGGCCAGAAAATTGTATAATGTGTATGCACGTACAGGGGCAGATGTACTTACCCTTGTAGAGTTATAAAGTGGAGAGAGATACACTAACAACCAATCAGCTGCTGTCATTTAATTTTTCAAATACAGCCCGTAACATGGCAGTTAGGAGATGAATGGCTGGTATTGTATCTGCGTCCACTTTACCTCTCTCCAAGGCTTAGTACATAGACTCCCACAGTCTGTAACATGGCAAATAGGAGCGGATTGTCTAGTATTATATCTCTCTCCACCTTAACACTCTAGAAGGATTAGTACATCTCCATTGATGCAGACAAATCGATCTCATCTCATGATTGGATCTTTAAGCATGTTTAAAAGATCAGATACATTTGGTGACAATACTGTGTACATCTAATACTGGGCATGCATTATAGAATATATCAGCGGATCACCAAGTTAATTGTGTCGTTGCATGGCCAATCTCAAAATACCATTGATCGGATATGCTGAATCGCCAAGTATGTCCGTCCAATGCAATATTTTTGGAGTTGTAAGTCAACTTGTGTAGAGATGTGCGGGTTTGGATTTACTCGGTTCTTAACACCAAAATTGCTGCAAGTTCGGATTTATCAGGATTTTTTTAATTGGCTATCCGAAACACGTGACACCCAAGAATCAATAAGATGCCATTTTTAGATCAAGGTTAATTTCGAACCCGCAGATCTCTGAGAAAAAGGCACCTCAACGATTTGAAGTCTAGATGACCATTTCCTATGAAGCAATTATTGTGTACTGTGTATTCTCCACATCTGCTGTCACCGGGATTGTTTTGGTTGCCGGAATTTGTCTAGTCATTGGCAAATCTGTCAGATGTGTGCCTAGCTTAAATCTGTATTTCTGCCATTCATTAATGGTGTGTACACACGGTGAGATTTTTTCTTACGATTTTGACTATATAGTCAAAATCGTAAGAAAAGTTAGTGCAGATCACAAGGTGAAAGTCACCTTGCGATCCCGATGCGATGCCGATGCGCGGTCCTGCGCAGTCGACATCACAAGACTAGATAGACTGTGCAGGCAAGTCAATTTTGACTATCTCATAGAAAAGATAGTCAAAATTAACACTTAGCCAAAATCGCACATAGCCAGTATCGCAAGCACAGACATTATATGCTTACGATGCCGACCTAGCCCCTGTCGCACAGTGAGAATCGGTTTTAGCCCGAATCTCACCATGTGTACACACCTTAAGACAGATAACTAATGAGGATTTAAAGGAACAATTGTATAGTGTATATATGGACGCAATATCACTTGTTTCCTCACAAGGAAAAAACGTGAGTTAACAACACCGCATCTAAAGTGAGCATTATATATTGTGTACCCAGTATAAATCCTAGAATCATAAGAATGAGATTCATACAGTACCTGAAAACATCACCAGTCTAATAAATCCAAGTCATTTATAAAAAGGGAGGCGGTGTGGCTTTTTGTTACAGTCATTAAACATGTTCTCGCAAGCACCACTCAACATTGGTTTCTGTAAATTCTTTTTATGTCAGTCACTAAGTTGCATTGTGTGCCAAAACGAGACTCTCACCACTACGATCCATTCTGAATGCAGCTGCGAGGCTAATCTTCCTCGCTAGACGGTCATCGTCTGCAGATCCACTCTGTCAGTCCCTCCATTGGTTACCTGCATTCTACCGTATTCAATATAAAATACTTTTACTCACACACAAGGCAATTACCATTAACCAAACTACACCAAAGTACATCACTTCACTTATCATCCACACTCATTACTCACTCTCACTCACGATTGCAGGACTTTCTTTGGGCTGCACCCACTCTGTGGAATGCCCTACCATGCACAATAAGACTCTTCTCTATTCTCCAAACCTTCAAGCGTTTCCTGAAAACTCACCTCTTTAGGCGAGCGTATCAATTCCAGAACCACCCGCATAACTTTCATAAACCTTCCTATCAACTTGCATCCACTCTGTACAGTCCACACATATTCTCACATGTCTTCTCATTCTTCACTTTCCCTTCCTCTCTACTCCGGTTCATCATTGCTGTATGACCATATCATACAGCCCACCAAGAACCTTTGCAATCTGGTGGACAACTATGCAATAGATAGAACCTATCCTTGTGTATCCACAATATGCTAAATTACCACAATTCTTTGATGGATCGCAGATCATCAATGCTTGTGGTTTCGAACGGCGTATCAGCATTGGGGAATTGCTGTGAATGAGTTTCATTTGTTGATCACAAGGATTCTATACTCAAATAGCCAGTCAGAGGTAGACCTTTTCTGATTTGCTATTCGTGGACAGGCCTCTTTCCCCTTCATTTATATTGTTGCCAGAAAAGACTTCTCACTGTGTTGCCAGAGTTTTTTTTCTAGTAGATCACTACAGAATGTAAGAAAAGACTCACTGTGCATTTAGGAAAAAACTTTGTTTGAAAACAAGGTACAGTGTATGGGTGAGCATTAATTGAGTATTTATTTTATTTCAGGATCAAAGGTGGGCGCTATTTACATTTTTTTTAAGTTGGTCGGTGTTTAATGATCTGCACAAGCACACCACGCATGTGTAGATTTGGGGATGCAATGTCGCTCACAGTCCCCCAATAGCCGTTTGACTTGCTGCAGGCTTTCTGGGGGCGGCAACAAGGCAGCGATGTGAATCATTGCAGAAAATGGGGTGGGTTAGGTACAGGATACCGGCAGTCGACACCAGCATCCCGACTGCCTAATATCCCGAAAAGGGCGCTTAACAAAACTAACCCTATCCCTACCCTCTACATCCTAACCATCCGCAGCCTAACCTTAACCCTCCCCCCTCTCACCCTAACCCTAACCCTCCCACTGCAGCCTATCCCCGGCATACCAACAGTTCAGTATTCTGGCTGTCAGGATTCTGGCCAGTGATATGTGGTGGGGTGAGACAGGTGAGGCAGAGCCTTTCCTGCCATACTAACATTTGTGCCATAGTTTTGACAATATAAAGTATATTAAAAATACAAAGAATATGTTTGAAATATCTTCTGGAACTCTGGAGTAAAAAGTCTATGGCAGATGAGGCAGTGCCTCACCTGCTTACCTTTTTCGCACATCTCTGATCAAAATTCACTACATTTCCAGCAGTTTATATTGCTGCACCTGTGTATAATGCACACATGCAGCCTTTGGCTCATATATTGCGTGTAAATCTTGCTCTGGTTCTAGCCAGTGACTCCTGAGCCATTTAGTTCACTGCACGTCCCTGATTCTTGCATCTGCATTTGGCCAATTTTTGGGTTTCCGGCACCATATATATATTTATTAACAGTTTGTTATATAGCGTAGCAAATTCCATTGTGCAATAATATAGATAGCTATATATACCCCCTGACGAAGTCTGCTCCAAAACGCGTTGGTCGTGACTTACGGACACGAGACGTTGTGACGTCAATCTGTTGATCCTGGTATGAGCAAGTAGTAAGTTTGGCAGCTGGATTATATATATATATATATATATATATATATAATAGAGGAATCAATTAGTCCACACTCACATACTAAAGTCCATATCTGATGGGGTGACATCCAATGAGGGGAACCCAAGATGGTCACCACTCCAATATAGTAACATCAGATGGAAGCACTCACCAGTCTTCTATATATGAAATCTTTAATCAGACCATCATAAAAACAGGAATTAAATCGACATTTCGGTCCAGGTGTGGACCTATGTCAAGAACTTGAGAAAGGTCCATACCTGGACCAAAATGTCGTTGTAAACCCTGTTTTTATGATGGTCTGATTAAAGGTTCCATATTTAGAATATTGGTGAGTGCTCCCGTCTGTTGTTATATATATAAATACATAAAATAATCTGAGGGGGCCCCACAGATATCACATTACAGGGCCCCAAGATTTCTGTTGCCGGCCTGATCTCAGGTAGTAACTGTTTGATTTCTTTGAGTCACCTATGTGCGGGCACAGCTAAGGAACTCATCTGTTCAGCGATATGAATACAATTATTCCTTGTAAAACCCAGCAGACATTCATGCATAATCAGTGATTTTTGAAGCCTGTCGTACTCATCTTGTGAAATATAATCTTCTGTATTCTCAGATGCTCTGCTAGAAAACTACAATTAGCATTTGCTGTAAACAGGAAACAGAATAGTAGAGCAGGACTATGGGGTAGATGTAGGAAGCAGCCATATGGGTGGAAGTGGTATCAGTGCCCATTATGTGTGCTGAGACCGCTTCCCCCCATTTATTACTGCAGCAGTGTGTGCAGCACTATGAGCCCCTGTCATTACCGGCGCTGCTTTTAGACAGCATGGCAATATGCAGGGCAATGTAAGAAAGGTCAAAGGCACTGACCGTTCCGACACTTGCTGTGATCGATTTTGACACTCGGCTGATGTTATGTGGAGGTGGCAGGCATCACTGCAGCGGGGGAGTCTTCACTCCGCTGCTCTGGCAAACGAGATGTTTATACAACTCATTGATAATACTTATTGCTTCACCTCGGTAAAGATGTAAAGCAGGAAGCCTTATAGCAGCACAATCTGTGTCCGCATAATACATCTCGACTCCCCCTAAGCTCTAAGAGTGTACATGGACATCTAAAGCATATAGGGGTAAATGTATTACCCTTCATTATTGGGGAGAAGTAGTATCAGCCTACTTTGGGGGCTATTCAGAGACGAATGCAGATCGCTGCATACGCAGCCAGATCTGCGTTCATATCCTCACATGCTGGGGGCTGCCCAGGACAGGGCAAGGCTGCCCTGCATGTGTAGCACTGCCTCCCAATGCATCCACAATTAGATTGCGGACCCATCGGAACTAAAGTAGACCCCTGGCTGCGCAGTCAGGCGGCCTGTAACATCATGAAGTGGCACCGAAAATGGTCCCAGTCCGCCCCTATTCGGAAAGCCCTCAATGCCACACCAACACCTCCCTTCCCTATTGTCAATCACACTACGGCCGCATCCTGTGTAAAGTCGCACACAATGGCCGGTGCGTGTGTGCAGACCACCTGGATGCGGCAGATGCGAACAACTGCTCGGCTGCGTTCAGGTCTGAATCGGGTCCTTTATGTGCACTGATAGTGATTCTCCCCAACGTATGACATTCCCAGTGAGCTGGCTGGAGGGGGAGACACAACACATTAGCAGTAGGCGCTGCAAGCACAGGCAGTGATCACCGGAGGGTGGAGCTTTCACTTCCCCACTCCGGCAGCTGAGATGTTCTTGTGCAGTCTCCGTGCACATGCAGAGTAGACTCTGGCACTGGCATTTCCTGCCTCTACTGCACTGGCAGACAAGTAAGTATCATCTATGGATGCAGGGTTCACACTAGGGAGGCCAATCTCAGTGCGTTTTTTCAATCCCGGGATTGAGGATTGAAATACACTCAATTCCAGTAACAATTTGTTTCTGTGCAGGGTAAATACTAGCTGCTTTATTTTTACACTGCAATTTAGATTTCAGTTTGAACACACCCCACCCAAATCTAACACTCTCTGCACATGTTTTATCTGCCCCCCCTGTAGTGCACATGGTTGTGCTCTTGTGACCAAATCTTAATTAGGCCTTGTCACTTCATAATGCTCCCTGTACTTCCCACCTGCACTGTCCCCCTGGGATCACCCAGAAGCATACCTCCCAACATGACCTTCTCCAGGAGGGACAGAATGCTCTACTCCTGGTCTTCCCTCTTAATGTATGGTTGCCATCACCTGTGGTGAAACACCTTTCTTATCAATTAACCTGTTCAACACAGGTGCCAGCAATCATAGAGAAAGAGAAAAGTCCAGAAGCAGAGCATTGTGTTCCTCCTGGAGAGGGCCATGTTGGGAGGTATGCAGAAGCAATTAGTAATATGCCAGCACCTGTGGCTACTCTACACTATAAAGCACTCTACTGCACTCTGAAACGTTCTACTATGCTACAGAGCTTTCTAGTGCACACAGCTGATTACAGCACAACAGTAAAGGGCAATGAATTTCACCAAAGAGCATTTCTACTCAAGACACATAAGTACATAATAAGATTTTTGATCTTTTATTATGATTGCCTGTTTCCTTTTGATGTTCTTTTTTCCAGGCAACAAAAGGAAGCATTTAGCTACAAAATCGGTATTTATCTATCCCTCTATCCTGCAGAGCTTACTCAGAGATTGTATGGAAGGTAAATATCCTCAGTAATGAACTGCCCCTTTGATGAGTGTTTGTGTCTCATTCCAGTCTGAAGAACTGGGACATTGCACTGAATTTCTGTACGCTTTTATTACTGAAAGCGCATTAGGTAGGTGCTATTGCTGGCTGTCACTGTATGCAACGCACTTGATGCATACAAGTAATTTGATAAATAGCATAGGCTGGGAATTGCAATCAATGTAGCATTTAAATGCATTGCGGTTTACATTTAGAATGATCAGAACTTCAGTACTACAGTTTGATGTCAGATAACGTGTTCATCTTGTGATATTGTTTAAAGGAACCATGTTCTTGCAAAGAGAAAAACAAAAAATGCCTTAGTTTATAAATACACAAGTGCTCCTATATAAATAAACCTAACTGAGGGCCTAATTGAGACCTGTCTGAAGTCCAGTGAGGCGTGCGCATGCGCACACAGTGAGATGTGACGGCAGATGGAAATGTATCTCAGCTGTACGATGCTTTCGCAAATCTGCGGGGGGGGGGGGGGGGGGGGGGTTGGGTCTGATATGCGGGGCGGATTAGCCCTGTGCTGGGTGTCCCCCTGCATGCCTAAGATTTTGATTGTACATGTGCGTTTTTTCGTACATCTACGATCCGGTATGAATTAGGCCCTGAGTGTTTGCATCAGGTATGAATTAGGCCCTGAGTGTTACCGACTTTTTGGCTGCTGAGATTACCGGCATTGTACAGCGGGAGAATTTAGACTGGAACGCTGCTACAGCAACGTTTGCAGTTTGATGCCCGGTGAAGCGTGCTCACGCAAAGAAGACGCACTGTGCGTGCGCATACAGTGAGACTGAGTGATCGCCTCTGCTTGACTGACAGGCAGAGGCGGTTGCAGGGAGGGTGCGCGTCGGCAGTGTTGCAGCGATGTTGGGAGTGCAACGGCAGGGATGTGCGTACCGTTGCTGGAAGGGGGTCACAGCGGCTGCGCAACGTCACAAGCAGCTGCTGCAACCCATCTGTCTTCGCAGCTTGGCTGCTCGAACCATGTAAAAGCATTGCCACCGTGCAATGCTTTTGCATGTCTGCTGTGGGGTGCTGGATCCTGCATGCGGGGAGGACGTGCCCTGTGCTCTGCATCCCCCTTCATGTCAGAGAAAATGATCGTAGATTTGCAATTTTCCCACACATCTACGATCAGGTCTGAATCACCCCCTAAGACACATACTTTGCAAAAAAGTGTCAACTTTAAGTTGCAAAAGTCCCTGGCTCTCCAAATGGCCCATATTTGATACAGGTATATGTGGACACACCTGTAGGTTTCTGTTTTTCAGCACCTGATTTGTGAGTATGTATGACTGAGTAGTAGGCAACGTGTAGCACCCAAGTTAAATTACTGGTTACTGCATTGAATTATAATTACCATGCAGGGTTGTAACTAGGCTGGAACAAGCAGTGCCACGGCACAGAGCGCAAGGATCTGTAGGCGGCACCATTGATGCCCCTCGGTCACTGCATCTGCCTGAATCACTTCTGCAGTGCTGCCAGAGCATTCTTTGGATTCTCCAGACATGCAGACTGCAGCGTGAAAAAGCTCCCCCAGAGTTCTGTCCTTACTGGTGCTGGTGGCCCTGTCTCTTGATCATGACCTCATGCACTCAGGAGCATGGGCAGAACAGGACACTAGTAAGCCCTGCTATGGTGCTGCGATCATACCCTCTTAGTTGTGAAGAAATAGGTTACCTAGGCTTACTCTACAGCAGTGATGGACAATAGGAGGCCCTTGGGCCACATGAGGCTCTCCAAGCCTTAACTTGTAGCCCCCAGCAACTTCCTACTTTGTTGTCATATTTGTTCGTTATAGGTGTGGTATGATATGTAGTTTCATAATGTCAACAGTAAACATGAGAATGTCAACATGGTCATAATGTCAACGTTGACTATGTCTACATTGATCATGTAGACAGTTATGAAATGTGACATTTTACAATGTCAACATATAGCCAATGGTGGTCCAGCGGTCATTTATCTGCTCCTGATGACTGCAGTGTGTTATGCACACCAGTGCCTGCAGGAAAGTACTGGTGTCAGAACTGTTATGCAAAACAAATGGACTCACAGACAGACTGGGGAATATGACATAACGTACACAGAAGGTGATAGGGTAACAAAATACACACAAGGTGAACAGAGAAGCCCAGAGGCTAAGGAACTGGGTATCTCCCTTGTATTAGAACTGCTCAGATGGGAAAAGCAAGATGTTGTGTTTTAATACGTAGAGAACCCGAAATGCTGTTGCTAAGGGCAACAGCAAAACCCTAAAGGGTTACCAACGGGTGTGGCAGTAAACTCCTTGGTCAGAGATGGAATGATAGACACAAGGAGAGTCTCCACAATCCTAATTCTCACTTGCAGTGCACAGGTTCAGCTTACTGCCACTAAACTGACCCCTGACACCTAGCACAGTGAGACAGGATTAGACAGGCAAGTCTTAGAATACAGCCGCAAACTTGCTAAGTTCACAGAGTAGTAACAGAACCCCAGCAAGCTAAACGACTGACTCCAGTCTTACTGCTAGGTCTGGATTGGCAGAGTGTAATACCAAATCCCCAGGCCTATTTGCAGTAAGCAACAAACAAATACAAAGCTACACAGTACTGGTTAACTTTCAGGAACTGACTAACCAACAAAGATTCAGCAGCATCTGCTTACCCTGAGAAGAGGCCTTATAAAGCAGGTGCTGTCCACGCCCCACTCAGACCTCACAGACTGTGAGCACAAAAACCAGCACCGGATCCCCTGCCGTGCACAGAGCCTATAACCACTGCACAGCAAAAGACCCGAACCGGAGTATCAGCTGCGCTCAGGTTACTCCGCTAGCACTTGTCTCCCGGTTGCCATGACGACGTGGCAGCACAGGGCAGGAGACCCTAACAGTACCCCCCCTCTGACGAGGGGTCAAAGAACCCCTACCACCGGGTTTATCGGGGAACTGCGAGAAGAAAGAGCGTATCAGTCTGGGGGCATGAAGATCACAACTGCGCACCCACGACCGCTCCTCCGGGCCATACCCCTTCCAGTGCACCAAAAATGACAGCCGACCCCGAACCACCTTGGAGTCAAGAATCCTTTCAACAACAAACTCCCTCTGGCCACGTATCAGAAGAGGGGAAGGTCTTCCACTGGAAGAAGGATTACTAATCGCCCGTTTTAAAAGGGAACAATGAAATGTTTTATTGATACCCAAAGAACGGGGCAGATCTAACTGAAATGCCACCGGATTGATAACCCTGGTGATCTTATAAGGGCCGATGAACCGGGGGCCTAACTTATGAGATGGCTGTCTCAACTTCAAATTCTTGGTAGACAACCAGACGAAGTCTCCTAATTTGAAGCTGCAGGGTCTTTTCCGCTTATCAAAAACCCTTTTGGTCACTAATGACACAGACACAAGGGCTTTCTTCACTTTCCGCCAAATACCTCTAAGGACCGAAACCACAGAGGAACCACCAGGCGTGGAGTCCAGGGGGTCAAAAGAATTGGCCTTAGGATGATGCCCATACACACAAAGGAAGGGAGAGATCCCTGTAGCAGAGTGAGCCGCGTTGTTATAGGCAAACTTCGCCATGGACAGATGAGCAACCCAGTCAGTCTGACACTTGGAGACATAACACCTGAGGAACTGCTCCAAGGACTGGTTCACCCTTTCAGTCTGCCCATTAGACTGCGGATGGTAGCCTGACGACAAGCTGACAGAAATCTGGAGATCGGAACAAAATGCCCTCCAGAATTTGGCCACAAACTGGGATCCGCGGTCAGAGACCACATCAAGTGGCAACCCGTGGAGACGCACAACATGCAGCATAAATAATTCAGACAGGCGTCTGGCCGATGGCAGCCCAACCAGTGGAACGAAGTGCGCCATCTTCGAAAACCTGTCAACGACAACCCAGATGGCTGTCATCCCCGAGGATTTGGGCAAGTCCACCACAAAATCCATTGAAATGTGGGTCCATGGCTTAGATGGGATAGAGAGTGGATGTAATGGGCCAACAGGAACCCCTCTAGGAGTCTTATTTCGGGCACAGATGTCACATGCCCGAACCCACTGATCCACATCCTTAGCCACCGAGGGCCACCACACCGCCCTAGATAGCAACTCCCGAGTTCTGGCAATACCCGGGTGACCTGCCGACTTCTTGGCATGGAATTCCAGGAACACTCGCTGTCTTAACCTAGGAGGCACAAACAAAAGACCTACCGGAAGGTCTGGAGGAGCCTGCTCCTGTGCTCTAAGGACTAATGATAAGAGGTCCTGGGTAATGCCCACTTTAATACATGATGGGGAAACAATGGGCAACGGCTCCTCGGTGGTCTCCTGGATTGGAGCAAAACTCCGCGAGAGCGCATCAGCCTTGATGTTTTTTGACCCAGGGCGATATGTTATCAAAAAATTAAAGCGAGCAAAAAACAAAGCCCATCGTGCCTGCCTGGCATTGAGACGCTTTGCTGACTCTAAATATGCCAGATTCTTATGGTCAGTGAGAATTGAGACCACAAACTTAGCCCCCTCAAGCCAGTGTCTCCACTCCTCGAGTGCATCCTTAATAGCCAACAATTCCCGGTTACCCACGTCATAATTCATCTCGGCAGGCGAAAATTTACGGGAAAAGTAAGCACAGGGATGAAGGCGATTATCAGACACTCCCATCTGAGAAAGCACTGCCCCAATACCCTTCTCAGAGGCATCCACCTCCACCACAAAAGGACGCTCTGGATCTGGGTGTCGCAGCACCTTGGCCGAAACAAATGCCCCTTTGAGACGGGCAAAAGCCGCTTTAGCCTCACAAGACCAGTGAGCAACATCCGCCCCTTTCTTAGTGAGTGCCACCAAGGGCGCCACTATAGACGAAAATCCAGCGATAAATCGTCTATAAAAATTTGCAAAGCCCAGGAAACGCTGAAGCGCCTTCAAACTAGTGGGCTGCACCCAATCCAGGACTGCCTGTACCTTGGAACCCTCCATTTGGAAACCTTCTGGGGAGATAATATATCCTAGAATGCTGAACTTCAAATTCGCACTTCTCCAGCTTCGCCCCAAGCCGGTGGTCTCTGAGTTTCTGGAGGACTAAGCGTACATGCTTCCGATGTTCCTCCAGGGAATGGGAGAAGATTAGGATGTCATCTAAGTATACAACTAAGAATCTATCCAAATATTCCCTGAGCACATCATTCATGAAATCCTGGAAGACTGCCGGGGCATTACAGAGCCCAAAAGGCATCACCAAATATTCATAATGCCCTGAGTGGGTATTAAAGACAGTCTTCCATTCATCCCCCTCTCTTATTCGGATTAGATTGTACGCACCGCGTAGGTCAATCTTAGAAAAAATGGTGGCAGTACGAAGCTGGTCAAACAAGACCGAAATGAGAGGCAGTGGGTATGAGTTTTTAATCGTGATACGGTTCAATTCCCTGAAGTCGATGCAGGGTCGCAACGAACCGTCCTTTTTACCCACGAAGAAGAACCCCGACCCAACTGGAGACTGTGAAGGTCTGATAAATCCCTTAGCCAAGTTCTCCTGAATGTACTCTGCCATAGCCTGAGTCTCAGGACGTGACAGGGAGTACAACCTGCTCTTGGGAAGCTTAGCATTTGGCAACAAATCAATGGCACAGTCATAGGGGCGATGGGGAGGTAGTACCTCTGCAACTTTTTTGGAGAACACGTCCGCAAAATCTGCATAACACCCTGGCAATCCTGGCAAACTTAGCTGCGAGAGCCTGACTGGAAGGCTCAAGCAACTCCTGAAACAATCAGTACCCCAACTAAGAATCTCCCCAGAGACCCAGTCAAATTGAGGATTGTGGGCCCTTAACCAGGGTAACCCCAACACCAATGGGGCAAAAGTACAGACAGTCACATAAAAGGACAATTTTTCAGAGTGTGTGGCTCCAATAAACAAAGAAATCTGGCTAGTGCAAGAGGTAATTTTACCTTGGGATAATGGTTCTCCGTTTAACCCACAAATCTCAATTTCCGATGCCAAGGGTACTAAGGGAACAGAGTGTTTCAGGGCGAATTGGCGGTCCATAAAAACCCCGTCGGCCCCACTGTCCACAAAGGCCTCAGTCTTGACAGTTTGACCGAGGATCTTCAAGGTCACCGGAATGATAAAAGTCTTCTTGGGAAATTCTGACTTCTGGCCTGACAGGATATTTCCCATCACCCTCAGGCCCTGAAGTTTTCCGGCTTTTCTGGGCATGATACTACCACATGACCTTTATTCCCACAGTACAAACACAACCCCTGCTGTCTCCTCCGCGTCTTCTCACGCGAGGAGAGGCGGGTAGCCCCAATCTGCATAGGCTCCTCGGAAAATTCCTCAGAGTCTGAGGTTCCCTTGGGAAGGAAGGAAATCTCAGTCTCCCTTTCAAGCCTACGCTCTCTCAGCCGTCTATCCACCCGGATGGATAACTGCATGAGCTGATCCAAGCTATCAGGCAAGGGATATTGTACCAGTTGGTCCTTTATCTGGTTAGAAAGACCTCTTCGGTACTGGTGTCTCAGGGCTGGGTCATTCCACTGGGTATCATGGGCCAACCTCCGAAACTCCGTACAGTAAACCTCAACTGGCCTTCGCCCTTGCTTAAGGATCGAAATCTGAGCCTCGGCTGAGGCCGTCTTGTCAGGGTCATCATACAACATGCCCAGTGCCGTAAAAAAAGCATCAACACTTTTAAGCGACGGACAGTCAGGCTGCAACCCATATGCCCAGACCTGTGGGTCTCCTTGTAGTAAGGAAATCACTATGCCCACCCGCTGAATCTCCGACCCAGAAGACTGAGGCCTAAGCCGGAAGTATAGCTTGCAGCTCTCCTTGAAACAAAAGAACTGCGAGCGATCTCCAGAAAAACGATCCGGGAGATTTACTTTCGGCTCCTTAACCCCTGCAGGTGCTGCTGCTGCGGGAGCTCCGCCAGCAGCCTGGGAGGTGTGCATTTTAATGGACAAATCATTAAATTGTCGAGTCAGGACCTGCACCTGATCGACCACCTGTTGCAACGTATTTTGAGGGGTATGCTCCATATTCCCACAAAATTTCAACAGGAGTATTTGGCTGCTGAATATGTTATGCACACCAGTGCCTGCAGGAAAGTACTGGTGTCAGAACTGTTATGCAAAACAAATGGACTCACAGACAGACTGGGGAATATGACATAACGTACACAGAAGGTGATAGGGTAACAAAATACACACAAAGTGAACAGAGAAGCCCAGAGGCTAAGGAACTGGGTATCTCCCTTGTATTAGAACTGCTCAGATGGGAAAAGCAAGATGTTGTGTTTTAATACGTAGAGAACCCGAAATGCTGTTGCTAAGGGCAACAGCAAAACCCTAAAGGGTTACCAACGGGTGTGGCAGTAAACTCCTTGGTCAGAGATGGAATGATAGACACAAGGAGAGTCTCCACAATCCTAATTCTCACTTGCAGTGCACAGGTTCAGCTTACTGCCACTAAACTGACCCCTGACACCTAGCACAGTGAGACAGGATTAGACAGGCAAATCTTAGAATACAGCCGCAAACTTGCTAAGTTCACAGAGTAGTAACAGAACCCCAGCAAGCTAAACGACTGACTCCAGTCTTACTGCTAGGTCTGGATTGGCAGAGTGTAATACCAAATCCCCAGGCCTATTTGCAGTAAGCAACAAACAAATACAAAGCTACACAGTACTGGTTAACTTTCAGGAACTGACTAACCAACAAAGATTCAGCAGCATCTGCTTACCCTGAGAAGAGGCCTTATAAAGCAGGTGCTGTCCACGCCCCACTCAGACCTCACAGACTGTGAGCACAAAAACCAGCACCGGATCCCCTGCCGTGCACAGAGCCTATAACCACTGCACAGCAAAAGACCCGAACCGGAGTATCAGCTGCGCTCAGGTTACTCCGCTAGCACTTGTCTCCCGGTTGCCATGACGACGTGGCAGCACAGGGCAGGAGACCCTAACACAGTGGCACCAATGTGACTTCCAGGTCCCGGCAGCCATGTGACTGTGATCCTTCAGCGTTCCAGTTACTGTTTCTCCCCTACCCCTAACTCCTATCTCTACCCCTAACCCTCTCCCTAGTGCCTAACCCTTACACCCCCTCCCCCAGCAGCCTAATCCGTGTCGATATTGAATGTTGACATTTTGGCTGCATCCCACTTCTAATGCTTGTATACAGGGCTTTCTGATAGTTATTACCTTTAAGTGTTACTTTTATTAATAAAATGTATTCTTTTAATCTACCTTTGATAGTAAGAGTAATATACAACTGTTTCGAAGGCTACCTAATGTGCCACCAAAGTGTATCAGGTCACCTATCACTGCTCCGTGGCATACACAGTGGGCTCTTCTGTTAGAACCTAGTTGGCATCACAACGTTCACAACGGCAGTGGTCAGAACACCAGCACCAGATTCCCGCCATCACTCAGAATCCCGACATCGGAATCCCGACAGCCAGTGTCTTGAATTTACAGTAAGTATGTCAGGAAGGGTTAGGCACTAAGGGAGCGGTTTTGGTTATCATTCGGGAGGGTTAAGGTTAGGGTTTGGCTGCAGGTAGGGAGGGTTAGGGTTAGGCTGCGGATAGGGAGGGTTAGAGTTAGACTGCGAGAGGGTTAGGGTTAGGTTGTGAGTAAAGAGGACTAGGGTTAGGCTGCAGGTAGGGAGGGTTAGACTGCATGAGGGAGGGTTAGGTTTAGGCTGCGGGTAGGGAGGGTTAGGGTTAGGCTGCGGGGAGGGAGGGTTAGAGTTAGGCTGTGGGAGGGTTAGGGTTAGGCTGCGGGTGAGGAGGGTTAGGGTTAGGCTGAAGGAGGGAGTGTTAGGGGAAGGGGAAGGGGTAGGGTTAGGTTACCTTTCAAAAAGTGTTGGGATTCTAACATCTAGATGCCGCTGCTGGCATTCTGACCATCGGCATCCTGACTGTCGGATCCCGTACCCAACCCCTTTTGTTATTACAAAACATATATTCATAACACCCTCTAAGAATAACTTTGATTATGGTTCCTATAAAGGAAGAGTTTATACAATTTATTGCATTTCATATTTTGCTTTGGTAGTGTAAACTATTAATGAGTTTAGAAATAAAATCCCTTATTAATAATAACATGTATAGAAAATGACGTCTGGAATAAATGAAATTATTTAATATTGTGGCGTGCGCCTACTGTTTTTATATTGTAACGCAACAAAAACACTTTATCATCAATATAAATTGGATAGCAGAAGCTCATTATTTCTGGAGCAGCCTAACATCTGCTTTATAAATCTGGCTACTTCCTACAGTGAGTGACCTATTTTTCAGCCAATTACTAAATAATAAATGTTTGGCCGGTAATGAAGAAATCTAATTATAATTTGTTATATATCAGGTAACTAATGCTGCTGGTATGGGCCATTGTTTCAGCCATAAAGGGATGGCATATGCTCTGGCGACTTCCGATAGCAAAGTTTCATCTGGATACATATTTCTTGCTACAGCCAAATGCTCCATTAAGGAAAATAAATAGTTGACTATCTATATCTACCAACATTCGGGGTGCACAAAATAAGGATAAAATTCAGCTCACCCCTAATTTTTGTCAAAAAATGTCCTACTTTGTCCTGAAGTGCCGAAAAATCTCACCCTCAAATCCTATGTCAAACCATCCGCTGACCATATAATGCAGGAAGGAACCTCTTAGCACATATAATATGTATGTTTATCATGTATGTAATATATGTGCTGGCTGTTTCACCCGGGGATAGGGTGCGCTGAGTGTATCTGGTGCCATGTGGAACCCGGGAATCAACGTAAAGGTGCCCATACACCTAAAGATTTATCTTTCAATCTGGCTGGAATGAAAATCTGGTAATATGTACATGATAACATGTATGTTTATATGTGCTAAGCAGTTCCCCCCTGCACTATATGGTCAGCGCTACAGCCACCACTGGTCACACCCCCAACCAAACACATTTGTTGGTACTTAGAAGATGGAACATCATCAAGTCACTAGAACACGACATGCCTGAAACATCTACTGTGTGTGAACAAGGCTGTTATGAGGGGTGTGGAAATGGTGCCGCCACCCCTGTACACAAGGAAGATTGGATGGCAGGTTGCAGCCCCAACAGCAGGGACAGATTAAGGGTCACATGGGCCTATTAAGGGAATCAAGGACCTATTAAGGGAAACGGAGGAGGTGTGATCAGTGCTGTGTGGGTGTGGTCAGTGTATGTGGGAGGAAATGTACTAAGCCCTGGAGAGTGATAAAGTGGAGAGAGACAAAGTACCAGCCAATCTAAATGGCACTTAGAAGCTGATTGCACTGACGTATCTACAATGGGTGCAAGGTGTGCAGTGCACATGGGCCCCTGGTTCCAGGGGGCCCCACACACAGCACACCCTGCACCCATTTAACTATACCCACCTTTCCGTCTCAGCCAATCGCTTACCGCAGAACGTCAAAAATCACTCAGAAAATGGCCGACGCTGCAATTTTCCGGTGATTTGCAATAAAGATGTCCCCAGGAACGTGGGACAGGTGTTATGTTCCCAGAGATCAGCACACAGTGCCGTAACTACGTGTGTGCCAGGTGTGCCTGGCACACAGCGCAGTCACACTGAGGGCGCAATGGCCCCTATTCCCTAAAGTCAGCGGCTTGTAATGAGTCGAACTGACTCATAAACATTCCGCCTGTGCCGGAGGAGGAGGGAGGGGGAGGAGGGAGCCGCAGCAGCGCTATGTAATTGGTGCCGGCGCCGCTGCAGCAGTCCCTCTCCTTTCACATTGGCTGTCCGGCGCTGCTGTGAATGCTGGGATGTGCTTCCCTCATCCCAGCATTCACAGCGGCGGCGGCCAGCCAATGCGGAAGGAGAGGGACAGCTACAGCGGCGGCGCTGGCAATTACACTGCGCTGCTGCGGCTCCCTCCCCCCCCTCCCTCCTTCTCCCATACCCCCGGAGCTGCCAGCACAGAGGAGCCTGACTGCCTAAGCCAGCGGAGAGCTAGTAAGTATCATCTATTCCATCTGTCTGTCTGTCTATCTATCTATCTATTGGTCTGTCTGCCGTAATGTGTAAAAAAGGGGACGCAGTCTGCAGTAATGTGTAAAAAGGGGGATGCTGTCTGCCGTAATGTGTAAAAAGGGGGACACTGTCTGCCGTAATGTGTAAAAAAGGGGGCGCTGTCTGTGTAATGTGTAAAAAGGGGGATGCTGTCTGCCAAAATGTGTAAAAAGGAGGACGCTGTCTGTTGTAATGTGTAAAAAGCGGAACGCTGTCTGCCGTAATGTGTAAAAAGGGGAAGCTGTCTGCCGTAATGTGTAAAAGGGGAATCTTCTGTCCGCCGTAATGTGTAAAAGGGGACGCTGTCTGCTGTCATGTGTAAAAAGGGGATGCTGTCTGCTGTAATGTGTAAAAAGGGGAAGCTGTCTGCCGTAATGTGTAAAAGGGGACGCTGTCTGACGTAATGTGTAAAAGGGGACGCTGTCTGCCGTAATGTGTAAAAAGGGGAGGCTGTCTGCCGTAATGTGTAAAAAGGGGAGGCTGTCTGCCGTAATGTGTAAAAAGGGGAAGCTGTCTGCCGTAATGTGTAAAAACAGGATTTTAATACCTACCGGTAAATCCTTTTCTCCTAGTCCATAGAGGATGCTGGGGTCCATTTCATGACCATGGGGTATAGACAGTTCCACAGGAGCCATGGGCACTTTAAGACTTTTCATGGGTGTGAACTGGCTCCTCCCTCTATGCCCCTCCTCCAGACCTCAGTTATAGGAACTGTGCCCAGGGAGACGGACATTTCGA
This sequence comes from Pseudophryne corroboree, assembly GCF_028390025.1. Taxonomy (NCBI): domain Eukaryota; kingdom Metazoa; phylum Chordata; class Amphibia; order Anura; family Myobatrachidae; genus Pseudophryne; species Pseudophryne corroboree. The sequence continues at coordinate 169,946,745 of NC_086448.1, read as the reverse complement.
GGAAAGGATTTACATTTATACTAACGGTGAGAATCATACCAGCTCACACCTCAACCATGCCGCACAACATGGCATTCAACATAACACACGCCAACAGGCATGAACCATTTACAGCAACATGCTGAAAACAAATGTAACACAACTAGTGTAGCTAACTGAACAAAACTGCAGGTAAAGTACGCACTGGGTCGGGCGCCCAGCATCCTCTACGGACTAGGAGAAAAGAATTACCGGTAGGTATTAAAATCCTGTTTTCTCATACGTCCCAGAAGATTCTGGGGTCCATTTCATGACCACGGGGTTTATACCAAAGCTCCAGTACGGGCGGGAGAGTGCGGATGACCCTGCAGCACCGATTGACCAAACTTGAGGTCCTCATCGGCCAAAGTGTCAAACTTATAAAATTTTGCAAAAGTGTTTGACCCTGACCAAATAGCTGCTCGGCAAAGTTGTAGCCGCCCAGGATGAGCCCACCTTCCTAGTAGAATGGGCCTTCATGGACTTCGGCAATGGCAAACCAGCCGAAGAATGAGCATGCTGAATCGTACCTCTGATCCGGCGCGCAATGGTCTGCTTGGAAGCAGGACACCCAATCTTGTTAGGAGCATACAGGACAAACAGAGCCTCTGTTTTCCATATCCGAGCTGTTCTAGCGACATAAATCTTCAAAGCCCTAACCACATCTAGAGACTTTGACGCAGTGAACGTGTCAGTAGCCACTGGCACCACAATAGGTTGGTTTGTGTGGAAAGATGAAACCACCTTCGGAAGAAAATGTTGGCGAGTTCTCAACTCCGCCCTATCTTCATGGAAGATCAGGTAAGGGCTCTTGTGAGACAAGGCCCCCAACTCAGACACCCGCCTTGCGAATGCCAAGGCTAAAGCATCACCACTTTCCAAGTGAGAAACTTCAACTCTATCTCCTGTAGAGGTTCAAACCAACTCGATTGAAGGAACTGCAACATCACATTAAGGTCCCATGGTGCCACTGGAGGCACAAATGGAGGCTGGATGTGCAAAACCCCTATCATGAAGGTCTGAACTTCTGGAAGAGAAGCCAATTGCTTTTGAAAAAAAACTGATAAGGCCGAAATCTGGACCTTGATTTACCCCAATCTATGGCCCGCATCCACATCAGCCTGCATAAAATGGAGAAAACGTCCCAACTCAAACTCTTCCGTAGGAGCCTTCTTGGATTCACACCAAGACACATATTTTCTCCAAATACGGTGGTAATGTTTAGACGTTACTCCTTTCCTAGCCTGAATAAGAGTGGGGATGACTTTCTTGGGAATACCCTTTCGGGTTAGGATCCGACTCTCAACAGACATGCCGTCAAACGTAGCCACGGTAAGTCATGATACACACACGGCCCCTGCTGTAGTAGGTCCTCTCGAGGAGGAAGAGGCAGGGGATCTTCTATGAGCAACTCCTGAAGATCTGGATACCAAGCCCTCCTTGGCCAGTCTGTGGCAATGACGATTGCTCAAACTCTTGTTCTTCTTATTATTTTGAGAACTTTTGGAATCAGTGGAAGTGGAGGGAAAACATATACCAACCGAAACACCCACTGGGTCACCAGTGCATCCACTGCTATTGCTTGAGGGTCTCTCAACCTGGAACAATATCTCTGAAGCTTCTTGTTTAGACGAGATGCCATCATGTCTACTTGAGGAACTCCCCAAAGACTTGTCACCTCTGCGAAGACTTCTTGGTGGAGGCCCCACTTTCCTGGATGGAGATCGTGTCTGCTGAGGAAGTCTGCTTCCCAGTTGTCCACTCCCGGAATGAAAATTGCTGACAGAGCTCTAACATGTCTTTCTGCCCAGAGGAGAATCCTTGTCATCTCTGCCATTGCCGCTCTGCTTTTCGTTCCACCTTGCTTGTTTATGTACGCGACTGCTGTTACATTGTCCGACTGGATCTGCACGAAATCATCTTGAAGAAGATGTACCGCTTGTAGAAGGCCGTTGTAAATGGCTCTCAATTCCAGAACGTTTATGTGAAGGCAGGCTTCCTGACTTGACCATTTTCTTTGGAAACTTTCCCCCTGTGTGACAGCTCCCCAGCCTCGGAAACTTGCATCCGAGGTTATTAGGACCCAGTCGTGAATCCCAAACCTGCGTCCCTCTAGTAGGTGAGAACTGTGTAGCCACCACAGGAGTGAAATCCTGGCTTTGGGGGACAGGACTATTTTCCGGTGCATGTGTAGGAGGGATCCAGACCACTTGTCCAACAGGTCCCACTGGAATACTCTGGCATGAAATCAGCCAAACTGTATGGCCTTGCAGGCTGCTACCATTTTCCCCAACAACCGAAATGCATTGATGGATCGACACGCTTGTTGGTTTCAATATTTGTTTGACCATTTTCTGGATTTCCAGAGCCTTTTCCACTGGAAGAAATACTCTCCGTACTTCTGTGTCCAGAATCATCCCTAAAAAGGACAATCTTGTCGTCGGTTCCAACTGCGACTTTGGAAAATTCATGATCCAACCGTGTTGTTGGAGTATTGACAGGGAGAGTGCGATGTTCTGCACCAACTGTTCCCTGGATCTCGCTTTTATCAGGAGATCGTCCAAATAAGGAATTATATTGACTCCTATTTGACGAAGGAGGACCATCATCTCCGCCATCACCTGGAACTGGTAATGGCAATCCCGTACTGCGAATCTCAGATAAGCTTGGTGAGGAGGATAAATGGGAACATGCAAGTAAGCATCCTTTATGTCTACTGACACCATGAAGTCCCCCTCCTCCAGACTGGAAATCACTACCCTCAGGGATTCCATCTTGAACTTGAACCTTTTCAGGTAGAGATTCAGCTTTTTCAGGTTTAAAATCGGTCGGACCGAGCCATCCGGCTTCGGAACTACGAAGAGGTATGAATAAAAACCTTCTCCTTGCTGTGACAAGGGTACCAGGACGGGTGTGGTTCATCAAATCGACAGTGTCTAGGTCGACAATGTTTAGGTCGACCACTATAGGTCGACAGTCACTAGGTCGACATGGATGGAAGGTCGACAGGGTTTCTAGGTCGACATGTGCTAGGTCGACAGGTCTAAAGGTCGACAATATGATTATTTTTTTTTTTTTGGTGTCGTTTTCTTCGTAGAGTGACCGGAATCCCAAATTAGTGCACCGCGTCCCCTCGCATGGCTCACTTCGCTCGCCATGCTTCGGGCATGGTGCCTTCGCTCCGCTACCGCTTCGCTCGGCACACTTTACCGTTCCAATCGTAGTCCACGTGGATCGTTAAGTATGAAAAAATTCAAAAAAAGAAAAAAAAATGTGAAAAACTCATGTCGACCTTTAGACCTGTCGACCTAGCACATGTCGACCTAGAAACCCTGTCGACCTTCCATCCATGTCGACCTAGTGACTGTCAACCTATAGTGTCGACCTAAACATTGTCGACCTAGACACTGTCGATCTTCAGACCGGATCCCACCAGGACAATGACCTGATCCTGACATAATTTTTGAATTGCCGTTGTTAATGCCTCTCTTCCTGGAAGAGAAGCTGGCAAGGTCGATTTGAAAAATCGCCATGGGGGGACGTCTTGAAACTCTAGTTTGTACCCATGGGACACTATTTGTGAGACCCATGGGTCCAGGCCAGATTGAATCCAGATTTGGCTGAAAAGTTTCAGACGTGCTCCCACCCGAGCGGACTCCCGCAAGGGAGCCCCAGCATCATGCTGCAGATTTGGCAGGAGCAGGGGTTGACTTCTGCTCCTGGGATCCTGGAGATGCTGCGGACTTCTTTCCTTTTTCCCTTCCCCTACCTGCAAAGAAGGGGGAACCTTTGGCCTTTTTGTATTTGTTGGGCCGAAAGGACTGCATATGAGAGTGATGTGTCTTTTTTGCTGGTGCAGGAGCAGAAGTCAAGAATGTCGACTTATCTGCGGTAGCCGCCGAGACTAACGCATCCAGCCCATCACCAAACAAGGCCTCACCTTTATATGGGAGAGCCTCCATATTTCTTTTGGAATCTGCATCAGCATTCCACTGGCGAATCCACAACGCCCTCCGAGCTGATACTGCCATGGTAGCGGTTCTTGATCCCAAGAGACCAATATATTTCATCTTTTCTAGTATGTATGCAGCAGCATCTTTGATATGACCTAACGTTAGGAGTATCTCGTCTCCATCTATTGTGTCAATGTCTAATGACAAGTTTTCTGACAACTTTTCAATAGCACTACTCACCCATGCACAGACAATGGTAGGCCTGAGTAGTGTCCCATTGGCCACATCAATAGATCACCTCACTTACTTGCGGTCTGTCGGCTCCTTAAGTGAAGCCATTCCAGGCGCAGGGAGAAACACCTTTTCTCTTTTATGACAGGGCCCTGTCTAAAATGCGGGGTGACTCCCACCTTTTGGAAAAACGTAAGCTGCCTGAATTCCTTTTGGGAATCTGAAATTTCTTTTCAGGTTAAATCAGACTCCCTCCAAGAGACTGTTCAACTCCTGAGGTGGAGGGAAAATTACATTACTTCTTCACTCAAGTAAACTCTCTCCTTGTGTTAAAAGAGGGGGCTACGTAACTTCTAACACCACCTTTATAGCTAAAACATGTTTTGTATGCTTTTTGCTAACTTAGGACCTATTCCCCTGGAATCACCAGTGTCGACACAGGAATCAGAGTCCGTGTCGGTATCAGTTTGTACTACTTATGCAAATTTGTATGTGACCCAGAGGGGTCCCTGTGGGTGAAAGGCAGAACTATTAAAAATCACATCTTCAACAGATTATATTCAGTTTTCTGTATGAGATTCAGTAGTGATGCACACTATCATGTAACCTTTCACCCAGTCAGGCTCTTGGTGTCATATTACACCTCTGTGTCTCTAACATGTCTCCCACAGAGGAAGAGATTCCCTGCCACAGACATGTCACACATGTGCACAACCACACCACAGACACTCCGGGGCTTATAGGGGACAGACCCACAGTAAAATCTGTCAGAGGGACACAGATAGGATTTGCCAGTTCACAACCCAGCACCAGTAACACAATGTCTGCGAACACAAAATGCCCACTGACATGCAGCGCTTTTATAATGCTAATAATCACACAATTATATAGCACCAAATTCACTGTGGCCCCCCCTGTTTTGCACCCTGATACTTGTTCAGTAGTGGAGGAGGACCAGCGTTGTCTCGGCAGCCTGAGGGGAGAGAGAAAATGGCGCTGAGCAGTGTGCTGGCTGACTGAGGAGGAAGCTCCACTCTTCAATAGCGTGTTTCTCCTCAGCTTTTATGAGGTAATTTTTTATACTGGCGGGGGTAGGACTGTGCCTCAGCAACTTATGCCCCTTATTTATGCCAGTTTCCATAGGTTTCATGCTGCCCAGGGCGCTTTCCCCCCCGCGCCCTGCACCCTGCAGTGCCTGTGTATGTATGGGCAACATGGCGCGCTGCACTCCCGCCAGCCGCGCGGTACCTTTAGCCATCACTTTCTTGATTGAAGATCTGTCTTCTAACACTCACCTGTCTTCTGACTTCTGACTCTGTGAGGGGGGTGACGGCGTGCTGTGGGAGTGAGCATCTAGGCACGGCTAGCGTTCAGTTCCCTTCAGGAGCTAATGGTGTCCTGTCAGCCAGAAGCACAGCCATGAAACTCTTTAGGAAGTTGGTTCCTACTTCTGCCCCCTCAGTCCCACGAAGCAGGGAGACTGTTGCCAGCAGTTCTCCCTGAAAATAAAAAACCTAACATAAGTCTTTTCAGAGAAACTCAGTAGAGCTCCTCTGGAGTGCATCCAGTCTGCCTGGGCACATTTCTAAAACTGAGGTCTGAAGGAGGGGCATAAAGGGAGGAGCCAGTTCACACTCTTGATAGGTCTTAAAGTGCCCATGGGTCCTGCGGAACCGTCTATACCCCATGGTCATGAAATGGACCCCAGCATCCTCTAGGATGTATGAGAAAAGGGGAAGCTGTCTGCCGTAATGTGTAAAAGGGGAATCTTCTGTCCACCGTAATGTGTAAAAGGGAACGCTGTCTGACGTAATATGTAAAAAGGGGACGCTGTCTGCCGTAATGTGTAAAAAGGGGAAGCTGTCTGCCGTAATGGGTAAAAGGGGTATCTTCTGTCCGCTGTAATGTGTAAAAGGGGACGCTGTCTGACGTAATGTGTAAAAAGGGGACGCTGTCTGCCTTAATGTGTAAAAAGGGGAAGCTGTCTGCCATAATGTGTGAAAAGGGGAAGCTGTCTGCCGTAATGTGTAAAAAGGGGAAGCTGTTGTCCACCGTAATGTGTAAAAGGGGACGCTGTCTGACGTAATATGTAAAAAGGGGACGCTGTCTGCTGTAATGTGTAAAAAGGGGAAGCTGTCTGCCGTAATGGGTAAAAGGAGTATCTTCTGTCCGCCGTAATGTGTAAAAGGGGACGCTGTCTGACGTAATGTGTAAAAAGGGAACGCTGTCTGCCTTAATGTGTAAAAAGGGGAAGCTGTATGCCATAATGTGTAAAAGGGGAATCTTCTGTCCGCCGTAATGTGTAAACAGGGGACGCTGTCTGCCGTAATGTGTAAAAAGGGGACGCTGTCTGCCGTAATGTGTAGAAAAGGGGAAGCTGTCTGCCGTAATGTGTAAAAAGGGGAAGCTGTCTGCCGTAATGTGTAAAATGGGGACGCTGTCTGCCGTAATGTGTAAAGAGGGGAAGCTGTCTGCCGTAATGTGTAAAAAGGGGAAGCTGTCTGCCGCAATGTGTAATAAGGAAAGCTGTCTGCCTTCAATGTGTAAAAGGGGAATCTTCTGTCCGCCGTAAAGTGTAAAAGGGGACGCTGTCTGCCGTGATGTGTAAAAAGGGAAATCTGTCCGCCGTAATGTGTAAGAGGGGCTGTACCTGGTGTAGTGGCGCTACTGTGCAGCATAATTTGAATAATGGAGACTACTATAATATGTAATATGAATTGGTATTATTTTGTGGCCACACCCCTTCTCCATGAAGCCACGCCCCTATATATTTTTAAATGCGCCTTCGGCGCACACTGCCTCTTTTTTACATAGGGGGGGGGGGCGCCGATGCCCTATCTTGCACACAGAGCTACAATGTCTAGTTACGGCACTGTCTGCACATCCAAAATGCCAGAGTCTACTGCACCGCTGGAGAGGAAAGGCCCAATTAGAGACTGCACACGGGCCCCCTCTGTCTCTTAAAGTGCCTGTGGTTGATTGGTTGGTAGTTTATCTCTCTCCACCTTATCACTTTCCAAGACTTCCTCATTATTGCGTTGGTGCTTTTTATGTGTATGCAGCTGCTGAGGACTTCGTGATGGCTTCGGTGCCCAGCAGCTTCATGTGCGATGTTTAGCAAATCCGTAGCCTGACAGTCCCAGCTGCATAGACATACGCATACAAACATGAATCAGGCCCAAAGTGTTATCCCTTAGATCAGTGTTTCTCAAATCCAGCCCTCAGTGTGCACTAACAGTGCATGTCTGCCTTATCTACTTGGGGTGTAGTGGAAATCTAGGCAGTCCAAAAATAGACAATCAAAAGTCGCCATGGACATAAGGTCAACAAGGTCATGAGGTTGACAATAACATATAGACACAGTTAAAATGCCACCCCCCCGTCCGCGATTGCGCCCGCCAGCAGTATTCGGCCACAACAAATTCATTTCTGAAATGCACGTAAAGAAACCCGTTTGGGCGCCCCAAACAGTATTTTTCACGATCGAGCCCATTACTTTAGTCAGGTTTAGGTGTTTTGCACGACTAAACCCGACTGTAATGGACGCGATCAGCACGATAACAGGGGGGCATTTGAATATTGCCTTCTATCTCCCGTCACTTTAGACGGAAGATCGAGGGTGCAATAAGATTATAGTTCCCCCCATAATGTTGACATATGTAAATAAAATAATAAATAATGGTACAAGATAGTTTCCCACTGAGGGGAAAGCACTATGCATGCGTAATCAATGATCCTGTTATGTCAGCCACATGGTCTGGTGAACCTAATTGTCATAGCAAGATATGACCTGTGGCGCTTCAGCTGTCGTGTAACTACACTTACTGGAGCACAGGTGTAATTATTACTGACTCACATATTTTAAAACATCCACGGATGATAATTATTTCTCTTGTGATTCTATATGGATACCTGGAAAACATGCACTGTTAAGCCAGGTACACATTATACAATTATCTGTCCAATCTGTCTGGTTGGAATGAAAATCTGGTAACGCATGGGAGTAAGGGCCTAATTCAGACCTGATAGCTAGGCTGCGTTTTCATACAGCTTGTGATCAGGTCTAAACTGTGCATGCACAGGCGCGTCACACGGGTACAAAGCGGATCACCGCTCAGCGATGGGTTTGTGTGAAGAATCCATTCGCACGGGCGTTCGCAAGGAGATTGATAGGAGGAAACCATTTGTGGGTGTCAACTGACCATTTTCTGGGAGTGGTTGGAAAAACGCAGGCGTGTCCATGCGTTTGCAGGGAGTGTTCCTGCTGTCAATTCCGGTCCCGGACAGGCTGAAATGTTCGCAACGTCTGAGTAAGTCCTGGGCTGTGCAGAGACTGCACAAAATCTGTTTGTACAGCTCTGCTACACATGTGTTTGCACATTTGCAAAGCGAAAATACACTCCCCTATGGACGGCGACTATGCGAATGCAGGGCTGCAAAAAGCCCCTAGCGAGCAAACAGGTCTGAATTAGGCTCTAAGTAATAATCGATCATTTGCTCCCAAACAATGGAAAATGAACAAAAATGGTTGTTCAGATAACTTGGTCAAATCAGACAGTTTTTGTCCATCTTCCAGTGTTAGGAGAAAATGGTCGATTGTTATTTGCTTCCATATATTACCAGATTTTCATTCCAACCTGACAGACAGAAAATTGTATATTGTGTACCTACTGTAGCTTAACCACTTAACTGATAGATAAGAAAGGGGGAAAAAATGCTCAGAAATTGTCGGGTTTTTATTTTCGAATTAGGTGAAGAACATGTATTAAAAGTTATCCAAAATGATTTTATTTAAAAATAAAATATATATTGATTGATTTTCAAACATTGCAATGTCACCTACGGAACATTGCAACTTTGCAACATTGATTTACCCAGTGGCAGCCACCAGGTACACTGTGGGGGGGCTAGGTGGGGAGGTGGTAATTTACATTTCCTCAGCAGCTGCTAATGTATGCAACCGCTTGGTGTGTGTGTGTGTGGAGGGGGGGGAGTGGAGTCCTGCCATGCTGACATATCAGCAGCATGGCAGACACCGGGGGAGGGTGCAGCAAGCAGAGGGACTGGAAGGCCCTTCTGAGAGCAGCAGCTGCGGGAAGATTCTCTTCCTGCAGCCCCCTGTACTGTCTCGCTGACTAGTTGCACTGTTTGCAACCAGCTCAGGTAATGCACTGATTAGTGTGGTCGAAAATGATGCGACCATGCCGGGCAAGTGGTTAAGGGTTCACTGAGTGCTGTATTTGGGAAACATTGTCCTAAATATTATTGAGAAAATATGTGAAATAAGGATACCATGTGAAAATTCATGTTTGAGAAATTGGTGAGAACGGAGTAAAACATAATGTAGAAAATATACTATAGAACACTGCTAAATATTATTTTATTCTCCAGTCTCCTACACTGCTGCTGTTACTGCTCCAATATGTGAAATGCACTGTGAGTGCTGACCAGTAGATGGCAATTGTGAGCAACTTTTGGAAAGCAGAGATAACAATTTTTTATCACATAACTGCTAGAATATTAAAGAAGAACATGCCTGGTTATTATAAGATCTCAAAACGGTTAATGTAAACCCAGGAGGCAGTAATGTTGAAAACTAAACATTACTCACAGAACAGTAAACGATAAAAGCAGACACTAATAATGTACTATTCAGCTATGTGTTCAGTCGCGTATACCAGAGCTGGTTAGTACAGTATCTGTCTCTGCAGAACTTTTATATGCCTGCCAGGTGCTTATTTCAAGTGTCACTGTCACCTCATACACAAGGGAAAAGGGAAATCTAGAAACAATGAACAATTGTTCAGTTGGAAAATAAGATTTTAACCCACTAATTTACTAATTATGGGATTTATCGCCTAATGGTGCCCACACATAATGTTGTATTGCAGCTATTTGCCAAATCAGATGTCACAGTGTGCCAGCATAAAACAATGCAAATGATTGATAGTGATGCTATTTATATACTGACAGGATCAGTATTGGGCTAGGAGGGAATGCAGTCTCTGACAGGATCAGTATTGGGCTAGGAGGGAACACGGGCCCTCATTCCGAGTCGTTCGCTCGGTAATTTTCATCGCATCGCAGTGAAATTCCGCTTAGTACGCATGCGCAATATTCGCACTGCGACTGCGCCAAGTAATTCTACAATGAAGATAGTATTTTTACTCACGGCTTTTTCTTCGCTCCGGCGATCGTAGTGTGATTGACAGGAAATGGGTGTTACTGGGCGGAAACACGGCGTTTTAGGGGCGTGTGGATAAAAACGCTACCGTTTCCGGAAAAAACGCAGGAGTGGCTGGAGAAACGGGGGAGTGTCTGGGCGAACGCTGGGTGTGTTTATGACGTCAAACCAGGAACGACAAGCACTGAACTGATCGCAGATGCCGAGTAAGTCTGAAGCTACTCTGAAACTGCTAAGTAGTTTGTAATCGCAATATTGCGAATACATCGGTCGCAATTTTAAGAAGCTAAGATACACTCCCAGTAGGCGTAGGCTTAACGTGAGCAACTCTGCTAAATTCGCCTTGCGAGCGATCAACTCGGAATGAGGGCCACAGTCTCTGACAGGATCAGTATTGGGCTAGGAGGGAACGCAGTCTCTGACAGGATCAGTATTGGGCTAGGAGGGAATGCAGTCTCTGACAGGATCAGTATTGGGCTAGGAGGGAATGCAGTCTCTGACAGGATCAGTATTGGGCTAGGAGGGAATGCAGTCTCTGACAGGATCAGTATTGGGCTAGGAGGGAATGCAGTCTCTGACAGGATCAGTATTGGGCTAGGAGGGAATGCAGTCTCTGACAGGATCAGTATTGGGCTAGGAGAGAATGCAGTCTTACGCCACCTGCAACTGTGCAATTACCCGGTGTGTGAGGTCACCAGTCTGACCGGGTGGTAGTCATGTGACCGCCGGTCGGCTGACCGACAGTCACATGACCTCCTCCGTGAGCCCGACGGCTCACTATCCCGATGGTCGGCATGCCGACCAACAGGGACTATTTCCACTTGTGGGTGTCCACGACACCCATAGAGTGGGAATAGAACCCGTGGCGACCGCAGGTCGCCACCGAGCCCGCAGCGTGGCGAGCGCAGCGAGCCCGCAAGGGGCTTGCTGCACTCGCCCCTCCCCGCCGGGATCCCGGCGTCGGTATGCTGCCGGGATCCCGGCGTCGGTAAGGTGACCGGTGGTCAGGAGACCGCCGGTCACCCGTACTACACCCGTCTGACCACACTCAGTGGCAAATGCAGGATTTCTGGAGGGGATTTTCAAATGTTTGATTTCAGAGCTATTGTCGCCGGTATCCGGTCTCTAGGTCGACCACACTTAGGTCGACAGTCATTAGGTTGACCACTATTGGTCGACATGCATTAGGTCCACATGATTTCTAGGTCGACGTGGTCACTAGGCCGACATGTTCTAGGTCGACATGTTAAAAAGGTCGACATGAGTTTTTCACAATTTTTTTTGAACAACTTCATACTTTACGATCCACGTGGACTACAATTGGGAACAGTAACCTGCCCGAAGCATGGCGAGTGAAGCGAGCCATGCGAGGCGTCACGGTGCACTAATTGGGGTTCCCGGTCACTCTACGAAGAAAATGACACCAAAAAAAAAAAAAAAAACCTCATGTCGACCTTTTGTCATGCTCATGTCGACTTAATGCTTGTGTCAACCTATTTTGGGTGTTGAATTAGTCACTGTCGACCAATAGTGGTCGACCTAGATACTGCCGACCTAAGTGTGGTCGACCCTATAAACCACACCCATTGTCGCCAGCCCATGAAGGATGCATAAAAGTAGCTATAGTCTGCCGCAAAGTGCAGTTTATGTAATACACATATGCAGGCCCAGATTTTAAGTAACAGCCAATCAGCTCCTAACTGTCAAACCTAGCCTATAACATGGTAGTTAGGAGCTGATTGGCTAGTACTTTATCACCGTCTATTTTATCTCCATCCAAGGCTAAGTACATCTCTGGCAAGATGATTGAGCACTCAGATCCACAAACACACACACAGCAGACTTGCCAGGAGAATCTGCTGTCACTGGGCATGTGCAGCAGCACCATGCCGCCCTTTATACTGCATGTAGTGGTCATTGGCCAGGCTGAGGGGAAGGGAGGGGAGGGGGTTCTGGGCAACTGGAACCCCCCTGCATTTGCCTATGACACCAACAGGCTGCACTGGAGCCGATAGTGACCTGGAGACTTGTTAAATCATGTCTGATTTGTCCGCTCACTTGTGTAGCCAAACTGAATGATATTCCAGGAGTCAGACCTTTAGAACTGGCCTCAATTGTCTCGTCCCTGACCCAGGTATGCTACAGTATTGTCCACGAATACCAAAATAAGCTGCTAAATGAAATTAGACAGCAGATCCCTTTGTGTGAACATAGAGGACCTAATTCTGAGTCGCACACAACAGTCCACGAAGTAGCGCCTCTTGGCGGTCCCCACCTGCACGTTTGTGGCAAAGGAAAGTCCTTCCCTTGTTTACATCTATGCGGCTGAATGTGAAAGGACTGAGACGCCCTCTTATAGCGTCCATGCACACTGTAATACTGATCACTGCATCCTTATACGCCACCATCGATTACACCATTGAAAATTGCACCAGTCCTATGGCAGACGTAGTTTTTCCGTCTGACCATGGCCTCCTATGCCTGTTTCTGTGCAGCAGTGAATGCAGCTGATTGCATTGACACTCCCATAATGAACGCCCCATTATTGCATGCAGTAGCGGATCTTGCCACGGGCAAACAGGACTTTTGCCCGGGGATCCGCCTTCCGGAGGGCGCCAGCGCCATCCGGAGGGCGCCGCACCATGGCAAGACCCGCTGCTGCTGTGCCCCCCGTTGGTCGCTCTGTGCCGCTGTCCCCCGCTGCCCCCCGCTGTGAAGGGAACTAGAAGCGTAGCGTCTAGTTTCCCTTCATGGAGAGGACCTTTACTGTGCGGTGCGCGATGACGTCATCGCGCACCGCACAGCAAAGGTCCTCTCCACGAAGGGAAACTAGACGCGAGCGTCTAGTTTCCCTTCGTGGAAAGGACCTTTGCTGTGCGGTGCGCGATGACGTCATCGCGCACCGCACATCATTTCACTACTGTACAGGGGGCGTAAATGACCACGCCCCCTGTACGAAGCCACGCCCCCTTTGCCCGCCCGGGGCGCTGGAAGAAGCAGAACCGGCCCTGATTGCATGCCATCTCCCATTCACCGCAGGAACGCCCATACTTTTCATCACCTTTCTGATACCGTCTAATAACTTGCAACAGCTCCTTATCATTAACCCACCGGGCTTTTTATGTTTAATAGGGGAGCAAACAGCTGAATTAAAATGAAACTAAACATTAAAATCATTAACTCTAAACTATCTCTGCAATCACACACTGTATCTGTACAATGACTGTATAGGTAGCAAAAACCAGGTACATCACACATTCAGAACCCCCTCCCCCATCTATAAGAATGCCAACCATTGACTTATAAGCACCACCACATTGATCTTAGTAAATGGGTCAGACTCCAACCCCCATCCTATTAACATAAATAGATAAAACATTATTCTAAAGAGTTAAACATATTTTATGGATGTATCAAAGTTGATGTATCAAGCAGTGAAAAGAGTGGAGAAGTCTACCAACGGGGGAGTTGCTGAGAGTATCCAGTCAGCATCTACCTCTCATTTTATAGAATGTATTTGATAAATCATCAAAGCTGACTGGTTTGTATGGGCAACTTCTCCACTGGTCCACTTCGCCACTCTTTTCATTGCTTGATACATCCAGCCCATAATCCATTTGTGGATACTTCTTATAAGTTTATTTTTGTGGAACACATTTTCCGTATACGTTTGGAATTATAATGTTTACTTTGGGACATGGGTGTACAGGGCCCCACCTATTACATACTGGAGCCCCACCTATTACATACTGGAGCCCCACCTATTACATGTTAGAGCCCAACCTATTATATACTGGAGCCCAACCTATTACATACTGGAGCCCCACCTATTACATGCTGGACCCCGACCTATTACATACTGGAACGCCAGCTATTACATACTGGAGCCCGACCTACAGTATTACATACTGGAACCCGACCTATTAAATACTGGAGCACCACCTATTACATACTGGAGCCCCACCTATTACATGCTAGAGCCCAACCTATTATATACTGGAACCCCACCTATTACATACTGGAGCCCCACCTATTACATGCTAGAGCCCAACCTATTATATACTGAAACCCCACCTATTACATACTGAAGCCCGACCTACAGTATTACATACTGGAACCCGACCTATTACATCCTGGAACCCCACCTATTACATACTGGAGCCCGACCTACAGTATTACATACTGGAACCCGACCTATTACATGCTGGAGCCCTACCTATTACATACTGGAGCCCCACCTATTACATGCTAGAGCCCAACCTATTATATACTGGAACCCCACCTATTACATGCTGGAGCCCGACCTACAGTATTACATACTGGAACCCGACCTATTACATGCTGGAGCCCCACCTATTACATACTGGAGCCTGACCTATTACATGCTGGAGCCCCACCTATTACATACTGGAGCCCCACCTATTACATGCTGGAGCCCCACCTATTACATGCTGGAGCCCAACCTATTATATACTGGAGCCCCACCTATTACATGCTGGATCCCCACCTATTACATGCTGGATCCCCACCTATTACATGCTGGAGCCCCACCTATTACATACTGGAGCCCCACCTATTACATACTGGAGCCCCACCTATTACATACTGGAGCCCCACCTATTACATGCTAGAGCCCAACCTATTACATACTGGAGCCCAACCTATTACATACTGGAGCCCAAACTATTACATACTGGAGCCCGACCTATTACATACTGGAACGCCACCTATTACATACTGGAGCCCGACCTACAGTATTACATACTGGAACCCGACCTATTACATACTGGAGCACTACCTATTACATACTGAAGCCCCACCTATTACATGCTAGAGCCTGACCTATTATATACTGGAGCCACACCTATTACATACTGGAGCCCCACCTATTACATGCTAGAGCCCAACCTATTATATACTGGAGCCCAACCTATTACATACTGGAGCCCGACCTATTACATGCTGGAGCCCCACCTATTACATACTGGAGCCCGACCTATTACATGCTAGAGCCCAACCTATTATATACTGGAGCCCAACCTATTACATACTGGAGCCCGACCTATTACATACTGGAACGCCACCTATTACATACTGGAGCCCGACCTACAGTATTACATACTGGAACCCGACCTATTACATACTGGAGCACCACCTATTACATACTGGAGCCCCACCTATTACATGCTAGAGCCCAACCTATTATATACTGGAACCCCACCTATTACATACTGGAGCCCGACCTACAGTATTACATACTGGAACCCCACCTATTACATACTGGAGCCTGACCTATTACATGCTGGAGCCCCACCTATTACATACTGGAACCCCACCTATTACATGCTGGAGCCCCACCTATTACATGCTGGAGCCCAACCTATTACATACCGGAGCCCCACCTATTACATGCTGGAGCCCCACCTATTACATGCTGGAGCCCCACCTATTACATACTGGAGCACCACCTATTACATACTGGAGCCCCACCTATTACATACTGGAGCCCCACCTATTACATGCTAGAGCCCAACCTATTACATACTGGAGCCCAACCTATTACATACTGGAGCCCGACCTATTACATACTGGAACGCCACCTATTACATACTGGAGCCCGACCTACAGTATTACATACTGGAACCCGACCTATTACATACTGGAGCACCACCTATTACATACTGGAGCCCCACCTATTACATGCTAGAGCCCAACCTATTATATACTGGAACCCCACCTATTACATACTGGAGCCCGACCTACAGTATTACAGACTGGAACCCGGCCTATTACATCCTGGAGCGCCACCTATTACATAACTGAAGCCTGACCTATTACACGCTAGAGCCCAACCTATTATATACTGGAACCCCACCTATTACATACTGGAACCCGACCTATTACATCCTGGAACCCCACCTATTACATACTGGAGCCCGACCTACAGTATTACATACTGGAACCCGACCTATTACATACTGGAGCACCACCTATTACATACTGGAGCCCCACCTATTACATGCTAGAGCCCAACCTATTATATACTGGAACCCCACCTATTACATACTGGAGCCCGACCTACAGTATTACATACTGGAATCCGGCCTATTACATCCTGGAGCCCCACCTATTACATAACTGGAGCCTGACCTATTTACATGCTAGAGCCCAACCTATTATATACTGGAACCCCACCTATTACATACTGGAACCCGACCTATTACATCCTGGAACCCCACCTATTACATACTGGAGCCCGACCTACAGTATTACATACTGGAACCTGACCTATTACATGCTGGAGCCCCACCTATTACATGCTGGAGCCCCACCTATTACATACCGGAGCCTGACCTATTACATGCTGGAGCCCCACCTATTACATACTGGAGCCCCACCTATTACATGCTGGAGCCCAACCTATTACATACTGGAGCCCCACCTATTACATGCTGGAGCCCCACCTATTACATGCTGGAGCCCAACCTATTACATGCTGGAGCCCCACCTATTACATACTGGAGCCCGACCTATTACATACTGGAGGGTTTTTTTTACCCATGGGCATTCCAAGTCCAAAAATCGTATAAACCAATATGGGGATGATATAAAGTAGCCATGTCACACAAGGACATCACAATGCTATTCTCCAATCCTGTACTATGCTGAACAACAAAACCTTGCTCTACCAACTAACTCCCCCATAAATCTGAAATTATCACTTTATTTAAAGTGAACATATAAATCTTACCTTGTGATGAGGTTACATAGGGCATACTGTGCAGTAAAAGAGTGCTGGTAAATCTGCAATAAGAATAATAATACAGAAGTAAGGAACATTGACATAAAACAGCAAATAAGATCAAACGGAACTCTAGTTCTGTACTGTGGACACATATAATAATTACGAATTCATAACATATAAAACAGACTACACTAACTTCAAGTATGCTGTTCTAGCAACTGTAGACTAAATAATAAAGCAGGCATGAAATCACCCAGCTTAAAGCTGCCCATACACTAGACCAACTTTCATCCAACTAGTTGGTTGGTTGGGATGAGAAGCTGGTATGTATGGGAGCAAATGACAATCAGCAATTTGCTCCCAAATGCCAGAAAACTGACTGTCATTGAGATAAGATGTTTAAATCAAACTAATTTAAGCAACGTGTCTGAACCAGGGCCGTAGAGAGGTTTGCTGTGCCCGGGCACCGTACGTAATGTGTGGCATAATTGGAGCATGGCCATGCCCCCCCACTCTCATAAAAAACAAACGTATATACATATAAAACTTTATATGCGATGCTGCACAGGAAAGCACCCTTTCCCATAGAGGCTGGGCCCTGGGAATTAGTACCTACCGGTGGGACAGTTTCGTCCATTTCCCAGGGTTTAGGAGCAAATTCCTGATTGTAATTTGCTCATATACATTACCAGATTCTCATTCAAACCAACCAACAAGTTGTAAGGTTGGAAGAAAGCTGGTAAAGTGTATGGGCAGCTTAAGTGCATGCCTGAAGTTGTAGCAATGACTGGAAAAGGGGGCAATTTAGATTAGAGCAGCCTGAGGCCACCAACATTGCACATTTTCCCTCGCACCCTATAGAGATGGTCAGGAAATAGTGCAATGATGGGGTACCCTAATTCCCAGTCCACCGCACGTCGCTGAGAGTTGAATTGCCCCCCATTGTCCACTGATGATATTCATGATTTCATCTAAGTGATTTTAGCATAATTATATTACAGTTATCTATTATGCTGATAGGTGAGATCACATGAGATAATAACCTGAAAACTTTTTCTGCAATATATGTTTACTATATTGATACAGACACAATTAAACATTGATCAGCAGGCCAAGACATAAAGTGGAGATGGATAGAGAGTGATAAATGACCAGCCAATCAGCTTCTTATTGTCCTGTTTCAAACACAGCATGTGACATGGCAGTTAGGAAGCTGATTGGCTGGTCATTTATCACTCTTTATCCATCTCCACTTTATCTCTTGTTAAAGCTTAATACATTTGGGCCTCAGAATTTGCAATAGATGGCTATTTGTGTTCTGAGAAGCTGACTGCTATTTTCATGTTTATAATTATCTATTATTAATATACTTGCTGTTCTGTAGAGAAAGGTTCACTGAGAGTACTAGAATGTTTGTAAACCCTTATGTGTTGAAAGATTCATCTAAGGACAAGACGCAGTTTGGACATGCCTGATTTAAGGTGTAAAATTAAAGAATACCCAATAAATCAAATGGGGTCCAGTCTGAAGATCGACACTGTCTAGGTCGACAATGTTTAGGTTGACCACTATAGGTCGACAGTCACTAGGTCGACAGGGTTGAAAGGTCGACAGGGTTTCTAGGTCGACATGTGCTCGTTCGACAGGTCAAAAGGAAAGGGAAGGCATAGGGTACTTTATTACTTTATTTATTATGAAATATTTTCTGCATACTCCCTGAAAACACCAGTTTTGGGGGGATACTCACAAATATTAAGTATTACCCCAATGTTCTGTATGAAGGCAGGATCGCAGCAGGTATTGGAGACAGTAGCCGCAAACCCCATAGGTTTCTCTGGGGTTGCAAAGCTGTCAGATTTTCCAAGCTCCAGGATGCAAAGCATTCTGGAATTTGGCCCCCACAGCTAAAATCAGCCTATGGGTTCCTCTTCGCCAAAACTACTAGGAGAGGGTTCCACCAGAGTCCACGCCAGCAATGGCCACCACACATGCGTGGTCAGCAGACTGCACATGCACAGGAGTGTTATACTGCAGACTGAGAAGAGCAAACACAACACCTATGTGCTGAAAAGCTGCGTTTGATATCATTAAGAAATTCTCCATTCTTCACCCGGCGGTTCTTCAATTAAATAGCAGTAAGACACATGGGGGGTAATTCCAAGTTGATCACAGCAGGACATTTTTTAGCAGTTGAGCAAAACCATGTGCACTGCAGGGGGGGCAGATATAACATTTGCAGAGAGAGTTAGATTTGGGTGGGTTATTTTGTTTCTGTGCAGGGTAAATACTGGCTGCTTTATTTTTACACTGCAATTTAGATTGCAGATTGAACTCACCACACCCAAATCTATCTCTCTCTGCACATGTTAAATCTGCCTCCCCTGCAGTGCACATGGTTTTGCCCAACTGCTAACAAAGTTCCTGCTGCGATCAACTCAAAATTACCCCCATTGTTCATCTGTTTTCCCATCTATCGTTCTGATGTACCCCTGATGAGGTCTAGCTAGAAACAAAACGCGTAGGGTGAAGGTGCTGTATTCAGGCCACCACTGTGGATGCTACTGTCGTGAGCTTGCTCCCTATTGTAGGGTAAAGGCAGGAAGCTGATGTCATTTGTCCTAAGTGGGTTAAAAAATAGTGCATCTCTAAAGAGTGCTATGGAAGCACTTTTTTACTGTAAATAATTTATAAATACTTTAACAATATCTAATGAGTGGCAAATGACCTTCTTTCTTGGGTGCTTTGTTGGTATGAGGGTTTAATTCCTGAACCCAAAAGGAACAGTAATTCATCATTGTACGCGGAAATTCTTGGTACCCTTTAAAGAAGATTCCATTTGGAGTAGACTGCCTGAAAGAGCAGTCATCATAGGGTCTATTCATAGGCTTGACCCACTGGCGTTTCTATAATGGGTGCAGTGTGTGCGGTGCACACGGGCCCCTGAGTCCAGAGGGGGCCCCCACCGCACACACTGCACCCATTTTTAAAATACTCACCCCTCCGAAGTCCAGCGCCGGCATCCGCAGCGCTGTTAGAACACAGTGAAAATGGCTCAGCGGCCATTTTCAAGGAGTTCTGCGCATGCGCAGTAGAGAAATCTCAGGGAAAATGGCTGCCACGCCATTTTCCCGGAGATCTGCGCATGCGCAGTAGAGTCTGAGCCCTCTAGGGCTCAGACTTTACAGCGCTCCGGGCAGATAGGAGGGGGCCCGAACGGAGGAGGCTGAACACGGGCCTCCTCCTCTCTTAAAACGCCCCTGGCTTGACCACTGCTAAATTCTAATTTACAGTACAAGTATTGTGCTAAATAGAATTCCTTTGAAGAGTGAAGCAAATGTCTGACAAATAGATTGCTCTGCTGAAACCCTGCCCCTCTGCCTTTATTTTGCAACCAGCACTGGACCTGATTCTGAGGGGTATATTTACTAAAGTAAAAGTTTTTAGAAGTGGAGATGTTGCCCATAGCAACCAATCAGATTGTACTTATTTATCTAGCACCTTCTAAAAGATAATAGCTAGAATCTGATTGGTTGCTATGGGCAATATTTCCACTTCTAGACACCCGTATCCCTGAGTGTGTAAGCACAGAGGTACAGTTGCAAATAAGATGCAGGATCTTAGAATTGCATTTGAAATGTATTAGGTGATCTAGGCTGGGCGGTGACTGGGAAGCGGCTATTCAGAGACAGAGATGCACCTTCCTATGGGAGTGTCCCAGGCGTGTAGCTGAACTGGTTGCTAAACAATTCAGGGAAAGTTGTATGAAGCAGTGAAAACAGTGGAGAAATGGGCCAATGGAGAAGTTGCCCATGGACACCTATCATCTTTGAAGTAACATTTATCAAGAGAATTCTATAAAATTATACATATCAGCTGATTGGTTGCCATGGGCAACTTCTGCACTGGCTCACTTCTCCACTCTTTTCACTGCTTCATTCATCAATTCCTCAGATGCTTAATTGCTCACATTGGAGGAAATACTACGAGGGCAAGTATGGGTTGGTGCAAGTTCTGATGGTGCGACCGATGGTTGCACATTCAGACACACGGCTGTACACTAGGGGAAGAGCTGATACTGGCATTAGCATAAAGTCTCAGGAATTACTTAATGCTAATACACTTCAGAATCAGACTCTCTGTTTCTAATACAACTGTAGTATTTTCCTTTGACTATTTTTACTATTTAAGTTACGCTCATTCAACAGAAGAAGATGCTACCAAGTCATCCCAGGACCCAGCAGTGAAGTTCCCACTAGGCTCATGCCTAGTGGTGCCATTTGCTGGGGGCAGCACGGCAGGTGCCCCCCATCGGAGCAGATTTTTTTTAAATTACCGCTGCAGAGAGACGTAGCAGATGGTGAGGGTGAGAATGGTGCTGTCCCCTACCTCATTGGTGTCTGTAGGGAGGGGGAGGCGTGGGAGGGTGGGTGACGTTCATCTGGTAACAGAGAGGCATCAGGCACTAGGACTCAGGACTACACAAACATTCCACTCACTCCATTGAATGGTGCCGATTGTTGGGGACCAGAACCGTCCTGCCCTCCATGTGCTGCATGAAGGGAGCATGCACAGCCCCCCGAGAGGCTTCTGCCACCACTGCACGGAGACTTTCTCCCTGGGACCCATGTGAGAGCTAAAGACTTCCCTTTGTGTGCGGATCAGGCTGCTGACCACTAGGACTCGAGTGCAGGCTGCATGACATGACACTGTGTCAGGATGCATGGGCTGGGGTAGCTGGGGGCATCTAGGCTGGGACATATGCATTGGCAACATTGCACCTGGATTTTCAATTCATTCAATTCTTAGCATGTCTGTTCTTGTGCAAGTCCATGTGCTGCACAGAGTCACTGAGAGGGTGCAATTCCTCCAAAATACATATTATTATTATTATTATTATTGTTAAAGGAGGCAACACATTTTTTGGGAGGGGGGGTGGGGGGGGGCGACAATTGTGTTGTGCCTACTGCCTAGTGGTGGCGTGACTCCTAAATCCGCCTCTGCCAGGACCCAGAAGGTAACAGGCATTCCAATGTCTAGCAACATACTGTACATGGGGCAAAGGTGTCCAAGCCAATAAATTAATTTATGTGTAAATAAAGCAATTCTGTCAAAAGACAGACATTTCAGCTTTCTATAAAATGTATTACAAAAACAAATAGTTTGTGTTATAAGGAAGAAAACATTTACATTAAAGCAGGACAACAGCTGCAATGCAAAGCTACCAGCCAATCTTAAAAATAGAACTATGAGAGGGATTAGAAAGTAGGAAAAAATCAATCTAGATCTTATTTCATGCAGCAGGCTGCTCCCCATCCTGCTCAGCCGAGCATTGATGCATTTACATGATTTTTGGCACTATATGAAAAAAAAAAATCATGGTGCGTCCTCATACATCATTCCCTCAGAAATAAACAGCATAGTGAGAAAATCAATCTATATTATATTTCATGTCATGTAGAGCTGATGCCTGTCTATATACCTTTGGCACAGAGGTTTACATATAATGAAACATTTAAAGTGCACCTGCTGCTTATATGCTGCCTATGATACCACTAAGACTATGAAAATGCAATCAGGACTTTTTTATCCAAAAAGAGGGCATGACCTCACGGTAGACACCGCACACATGAGCATAGCATATACAGTATTCAGAGCTTGCTCTGCTAAGCAGAGCAGCGGGTGAGAATGGGCCTTCCAACCTACCCCACCCGCACCCTCACCACAGGACTCAGCAGCCATTGGCTGGGACAGTGCCCAAAAACCAGGACTGGCCTGCCAAAATTGGGCGGTTGGGAGGTATGCCACTAGCCTAGGGACCACTGAAGTAAGAAATCACACACAAAGGGTGAATGTGAATAATAAGCATAGCTTCATTGATCTTCATATAAATACAAACTCTCTGAGAAGTACCAGCTTTTTTATTATAATTACGCTATGGCCCAGATTTATCAAGCCTTAGAGAGTGATAAATTGCATGGTGATAAAGTACCAGTCAATCTTCTCCTAACTGTCATTTTTACAAACACAGCCTGTGACATGGCATTTAGGAGCTGGTTGGTTGGTACTTTATCACCGTATAAATGTATCACTCTCCAAGGCTTGATAAATCTGGGTCTATATGTGAAGATTGAATTAAACCAGTATTCACATTCATATATTGGCCAGAATATAATAATTTCTGAAATCTGACTTATCACCATATACACAATATACATTATAAAAGAAGACATCATACACACACAATTTAACACTTCAATTTTATTTCAATATTTTCCAAACCTAAGCACATTCTTCAACTATATTTTAAACCTATTATTTTGCTATTGGTTGAATAAAATGCTTTTCTGACCTAATAAGTTATATGTTAAATTAAACTTAATGCACCATATACATGACTCTGTTTTGTCTTGCGTCTAATAAACCACAAACACACATGCTGACCGTGGTTCCTCCAACAAGCTCGGGCTGGGTAATTGGTACCCGTTTCCTTCTCCCTCTCTACGCCCCTGTGTATATGTGGTGGAATTCACGAATATCTAGTTATTATCATTCTTTATAGTCCATTCAGCATAATGTCTTAGAACAGCATGTCAATCTACTAGCATCATTGTTGTTTTTATTTTATTACTAGCTGGAGTACCCGGCGTTGGCCGGGATTTTAAGAATTTTAATATTAAACACACAGTATAAATAACATAGTATAAAAAAGCATGGAAAATGTTATACACTTCAATAAAATGAAAACCCAATGTGCTGCTGGGGGGCCGTGCTACTTTCACTATATAACTCTCAGTGTGTGGGTTTGTGCTACCTGCATTCCCCTCCTCACATCATGTCACTGGCCCTGTCACATGGAGCTCTATCATCACTGGCATATCATGCATGTCCTGATATACTCTGTGCTGCTTGCCCACCCCTAGTGTGCTAGTGGTGTTTTACCCCCACATTGTTTGTTCCCAGAGTGTAAGTCATATGTGTAGCAAGTTTGGTGTAAATTGCTCCAGGCATTCCAGAGTTATGCTGTCTGTTGAAAAACTCTGTACTGCTGCCTCACCCCCTTGGGGTGTCTTACCCCCACTCCTGAAATTCTCTGTGCTGCTGTTCCACCTCTAGGGGGGCTAGGGGTGTATATCCCCCACAGTGTTTGTTCCCAGCTTGTAAGTCATATGTGTAGCAAGTTTGTTGTAAATTGGTCTAGGCATTTTGGAGTTATGCTGTTTCCTGAAATTCTCTGTGCTGCTGTTCCACCCCTAGGGGGGGGGGGGGGTAGGGGTGTATAACCCCCACCGAGTTTGTTCCCAGATTGTAAGTCAGATGTGTACCAACTTTGGTGTAAATTGCTGCAGGCCTTCTACAGTTATGCTGTCTGCTGATGTACTCTGTGCTGCTGTCCCACCCCTATGGGTGCTAGGGGTGTCTGACCCCCACATTGTTTGTTTCACGAGTGTAAGTCATATGTGTACCCAGTTTGTTGCAAATTGGTCTAGCCATTCAGGAGTTATGCTATCTCCTTAAATACTCTGTGCCGCTGTCCCACTCCTAGGGGTGGTAGGGGTGTTTTCAAGACTGTAAGTCAAATGTGTACCAAATTTGGTGTAAATTGCTCCAGGCCTTCCACAGTTATGCTGTCTGCTGACATACTCTGTGCTGCTGTCCCACCCCTAGGGGTTCTAGCGGTGTTTGACCCCCACATTTTTTCCCCCTAGTGTAAGTCATATGTGTACCCAGTTTGTTGTAAATTGGTCTACCCATTTGGGATTTATGCTGTCTCCTGAAATACTCTGTGCCACCCCTTAGGGGTGCTAGGGTTGTCTAACCCCCACAGAGTTTGTTCCCAGATTGTAAGTGAGATGTGTACCAAGTTTGGTGTAAATTGCTCCAGGCCTTCCATAGTTTTGCTATCTCCTGAAATACTATGTTCTGCTGCCCCAGCCCTAGGGGTGATAGGAGTGTTTAACCCCCACAGAGTTTGTTCCAAGATTTTAAGTCAGATGTGTATCATGTTTGGTGTAAATTGCTCCAGGCCTTCCATAGTTTTGCTGGCTGCTGACATACTCTGTGCTGCTGTCCCACCCCTAGGGGTGCTTGGGGTGTCAGACCCCCATAGTGTTTGTTCCCAGAGTGTAAGTAATATGTGTATGAAGTTTGTTGTAAATTGCTGCAGGCATTCTAGATTTATGCTGTCTGCTGAAATACTACCCTAAGGGTGCTAGGTGTGTCTTCCTCCCATAGTGTTTGTTGGCAGATTGTAAGGCATATGTGTACCAATTTTTGAGTACATGAGTCCAGCAATTCCGGAGTTATGCTGTCTCCTGATATACTCTGTGCTGCTGTCTGCCCCCCTAGGGGTGCTAGGGATTTCAAATTGTTTTAGTTGCGTCCGCAGTGTTTTAATACGCTCGTATGTGAAATTTCACGTTCTTCGCTTGTAAACTGTGGATTTGTATAGAAAACAGAAGGACGGATTTTCACTTTTATATAGTAGATTATTTTCCTTCATATAATATTCAAGAAATAATACAAAATTGAGTTGGGTTTCATAACGACTGGTTTGAATGATTATTGGGGCTAATACAGATGTGGTTAGAGTTGCTGTGACAGTGATAGCTCTGTATGGAAATGCAGCAGGAGGCATCTATTACAGACAGACACCTCCTGCTGCAGTAGTGATCAGAGCTGCGCCCTAGGACGCAGTCGGATCACTGAGACACCATCAGGTGGCTTGCGGCACCCATTGTGCCACACAAGCCGTACGTCGCAGAGGCCTGGAAATCTTCATACAACAGAGATCCTTGGGCTTTTCCCACCCCAGAAATAATGAAGACATGTCTCCATTTTGGGAAACGGAGGCCATGCCGCACCATCCCCGCCAGGGGCATAGCCAGAACTTTGTGTGCCCCAATGCAACATTTTGAAGGGCCTCCTGTCCCAATGCTCCTAGAGAGAAACCTCTCCACACCAGTGGTTAACTTTATGCCCCATAATAGTGACCTAGTTCATTTTCTGAACCATAGTAGCGCCCTCATTAATGTTATTTCCCCATAGTAGTGCCCTAGTTTCTTTTCTGAACCATAGTAATGCCCTAGTTTACATGATGTCACATTGTAGGGCTGCCAGTACACATTATGCAATACAGTAACTCCAATTCACATTATGATGTACAGTGTCCTCAATTTATATTATGCCACACTATAATGCCTCCATTTCATATTGTGCCACATTACAGTGCCCCCAGTTCATATTATGTAACATTATAATGCCCTCCAGTTCATTTTATACCACATTACAATGAGCAGTTCCAGGGGAATACCTAGATATATTATAAGCCCCAAGGCAAATGTTTGTAAGGGCCCCTATGCAGTGGCGTAAGTTCATCACAGTCGCCCGGAGGCAAGATAACTATTAGTGCCCCCCTATCTCCTATATTAAGATAAATATATGCATGTATGTGTGTGTGTGTGTGTGTGTGTGTGTGTGTGTGTGTGTGTGTGTGTGTGTGTGTGTGTGTGTGTGTGTGGGTGTGTATATGGAGTGCTCTGAAAAAAAATTATATACTGTATTTAATTGTCTTTTATTTTAAATCACACATTTCTTAGCAGTCATACCCAGGATTAGAACCCATGACCTGTTACACTGACATCAGACACTTTACTGATGGAGCTATTTGCTCCTGTACAGGAAGCATGAGAATTCTAACTAACTATATCAAGTTACGTGTAATTGTCAGAGAAGTGTCTTCATATAGTTAAAATTCTCATATTTCCTATACAGGAGCAAACAGCTTCATCAGTAAGGTGTCTGCTTCCAGTGTAATAGGTTGTGGTTTCTAATCCTGGGTGTGATACTTGTAAAATGTGTATATTCAGTATAATAAAGAGGGTGTGATTTGTAAGGTGCAGGGACCAGTGAGGAAGCCAGCCACTGAAAAGACAACGGCAGCTATCAATAAACTTAATTAAATGGTGTCACAGAATGGAAGGAGAAGTGCCCCCCTTCAGAGCAGGAGCCCGGCGGCAGATGACTTCGTTGCCTCCCAGAGTTCTGCCTCTGCCCCTATGTATTACACATTTGTAAAAAAAAATGCATATAACCCCTGGATCTGCTCATTGTAATGTGGTATAGAATGAACTGGAGGGCATTATAAATGTAACTTTGACAGGGAAGAAGGGTCCTTCTCAGCTCCAGGCCCCATAGCAGCTGCACTCCCTGCACTTATGGTAGCTACGCCCTTGCTCCTCCCCCCCCCCCCCCCCCCCCCCAATGGCAGCAGACTGACAGTCTGCTGCCATTCTGCATCCTGTTTCACAGGAACCCTTTGCACACGTTCAAAATGGGTCCTCCTGTACATGCGCAAAGTACCGATAATTGGTACTTTGCACATCAGGACACAGCTCCGTCCACATCTAAATAACCCCCATTGTTCAGTACACGTCCAGCTTTACACTAAGAAACAGCCAACTCCGTTTTGGCTAAAAAAGCATCAGGATTGTTTGGTTATCAAATCAGTCCAGTCCACCCAACCGTTGTTCAGCCAACTGCATGCTGTGAATGGAGACTGCCTCTACACATTGTACAATGTATGAAGATACTCCAATTATTTGGCCCTGCGCTCCTCCTCTCCTCTGTGTCAGCTTGTCGCCCTATGGTCCAGTTTATGGCAGCGATAGGTAGGACCCATGGGGAGCAATAAGTTTATGCTTCATTAGCTACCCACGCATTGGCATTGATGGCCAGGACTTTTGTGTCTATAGGCTCCAACAGTAAAAGGTCTGAGTTAAACATTTTCAAGGTTAAAATATTTTAATTTAATAATTTGTTAATGTTACTTACACACAGCATAGTGTTAACTCTATGCAGATTGCATATACTTGAATATTGTGGTCATTATTATTTTATGATAAAGGCAGCATATATTTACTGCCTTACAAGACTATACTTATTACATAGTACAGTCCTTGAGGTTACTGAAGCCTGAAATCTAAAAGACATGCAGAATGACAAGTGGCATGAGTAGAGTAGCTTAAATGACTCCATGCATCACACTACAAGTCCATATTCAAAGCAGGCAGGTGGATATTGAAGTAACACAATCAGCTTTTATGTATGGAAGGTCGAAGAAAAATGACACCGTCCTGGTAATGCCTTCTGCAGGGCAAGAGAGGACTAAAAAGCACGTCGATGAATAGGATATATATATACGGTCAGATAAAATGGTGAAAGATGAAAGTAGAGGAATTTCTGGCAGATCATATTATATCTTTTTTTATTCTAACATTTAAAATGTAATTTAATAAAGGATAGATGATAATAGTCAGGAGCTCAGAGGAAAATGTGCAATAATTCCCAGGACAGATAAGGAACAAAAGGGTCACCGACAATAAAAGTACACATCCATTGTGTTTAAAGTGAACGTCAATAGAAGTGAAACACTTTCCTGCAATTTTTAGTGAAATATCGGGATTTTTTTTATTTTATAAAAAAAAATAGACACAGGTGTCTCTATTCATTAAGCAATGATATGTCTTTTTTGATGGAGAAAGGTATTATCATCAGGATAACGTAGAGACATTATTGATTTCTCTTCCGGTCCCTATATTTTCATGGGATTATGTTGTCTCATAGCCTGTGGTGTATATTCCCTGCATGCTACACTTTTTGCCGCTATGTAAAGCCATTTTTAGATGGCATTACACTATATCCTACAATGAAGGACGTGTGAAGCCAGAGGGGCTCTGTCAGGGTTGTAGCTACCATAGGTGCAGCGAGTGCAGTGCTATGGGATCCAGTGCTGAGAGGTACGCACCTTCCATGTCAAAGTTACATGTGATATAGGGGACCTTACAAACTGTTGCCTTGGTGCCTCCAATATATCTATTTACAAACCTGGACCTGCTCATTGCAATTTGGCATCAAATGAACTGAAGGGCATTATAATGTTATATAATATGAACTGGGGCACTGTAATGTGGCATAATATGAACTGGGGGCACTGTATGTCATAATGTGTATCGGGGGTACTGTGTTGCTCAATCTGCACTGGCAGCCTTACAATGTGACATAATGTGAACTTGGGCACTTCAACTGTTTATAAAATAAACTAGGGCACTAATATGGGGTATAATGACACTACTATGGTTCAGAAAATAAACTCAGGAACTACTATGGTTCAGAAAATGAAGTAGGGCACTTTTATGGAGAATTAAATGAACAACTGCTGCAGAGAGGTGTCTCTCTCTAGAGGCATTGGGACAGGGACCCCTTCAAAATGTTGTTATGGGGCCCACAAAATTCAGCCTATGCCCCTGCCCTCTGGGTCATGTCCCAGTGTGCATGCACATATTACCTGAACCCCTAGCTGGCAGCATTAAGCTGCAGGTAGGGAGAGAATACCAAGAGGAACCCTGGATAAATAGCTGTGAAAACACATTGGAAATCACTGCAATAGTCAGCTGCCCATGACAACCACTCAGCATTGACATAACATTTATAATTTGCATACTATATAAAAGTATACAGAGCAGCTCATTGGTTGCCATGGGAAACTTCTCAATTGGCTCACTTCTCCACTTTTATCACTGCTTAATACATCTCCCCTCACTGGCCATAGCTATAGTATGACGAGTCCTTGTCCATCTTCACTTGTGTGTTTAACAGTGAAAAAGTATATTGCATATTACTCGTGGGCACACTACCACACTCAGGGGTAGATGTACTAAGCAGTGAAAAAAGTTAAGTAAGACTGTGGAGAAGTTGCCCATGGCAACCAATCAGCTGCTCTGTATAATTTTATAATATGTAAATTTTAAATTTTACTTCAATGCTGATTGGTTGCCATGGGCAACTTCTCCACTGGCTCATTTTTCCACTCTTTTCATTGCATAGTACATCTCCCCTTCAACGCTGAAATATATGCCACAAAATTGCTGCATCCCTCCTAGCCAGGTGTAACCAATTGTTTCATAAATGTTTCTAGTAATTTATGTGGGTATGCTCCAGGTCAGCAAATTAACATACAGTAGCCATAGAAACCTATAAACTCACTGATGGTGGATATTAATTAGAGATGTGCGGCAAGCACTTTTCGTGTTTTGGTTTTGGTTCTGGTTCCTTGCTCGTGTTTTGGATGATTTTTGAAAAAACATAAAAACAGCTAAAATCACAGAATTTGGGGGTCATTTTGATCCTACGGTATTATTAACCTCAATAACGTTCATTTCCACTCTATTCTGAACACCTCACAATATTGTTTTTAGGCCAAAAGGTTGCACCGGGGTGGCTGGATGACTAAGCTAAGCGACACAAGTGTGCGTCACAAACACCTGGCCCATCTAGGATTGGCACTGCAGTGTCAGACAGGATGGCAGATTTAAAAAACAGGTCCCAAACAGCACATGTGGCAAAGAAGAAAAAGTGGTGCAATGAGGTAGCTGGATGGCTAAGCTAAGCGACACAAGTGTGCAGCACAAACACCTGGCCTATCTAGGAGTGGCACTGCAGTGGCAGACAGGATGGCACTTAAAAAAAAACAGGCCCCAAACAGCACATGATGCAAAGAAAAAAAGAGGTGTACCAAGGTCGCTGGATGGCTAAGCTAAGCGACATAAGTGTGTGGCACAAACACCTGGCCCATCCAGGAGTGGCACTGCAGTGGTAGACAGGATGTCACTTAAAAAAACTAGGACCCAAACAGCACATTATGCAAAGAAAAAAAAAGAGGTGCATTGAGGTAGCTGTATGACTAAGCTAAGTGACACAAGTGTGCGGCACAAACATGGGACGTGCTGGAATTTGCCCAGATGTAATACACGCACAATATTGGTGGCACAGGAGAGTGTAACCCTAAACCACACACACACACACACACACACACGGCAAAGCCTGTAAAATTAATTTGGATAATAATAACCCTTTTATTTGGCCTTATAATAATATGCAGCACAGGCAAGCGTACCCCTACACCACACAGGGCAAACCCTGTAAAAATTATTTGGATAATAATATAAGTAATGTATATAACCCTTTTATTTGGAGTAAATAATATACAGCACAGGACACCACCACTGGACTTATGGCAGCACAAGACACCACCACTGGACTGATGCAGCACAAGACAGCACCACTGGACTAAACTTATACGGCAGTACCCCTGGACTTGTACGGCAGTGTCAGACAGGATAGCACTTTAAAAAACTAGTTCCCAAACAGCACATGATACAAAGAAGAAAAATAGGTGCAAGATGGAATTGTCCTTGCTACAGGGTCTGTCACACGACTGTGGCTGAAATTAGTGGTTTCTTTGGGCCCCCACTAAAAAAGAAGCAATCAATCTCTCCTTGCCCAAACTGGCTCTACAGAGGCAAGATGTCAAACTCATCCTCATCCTCCGATTCCTCACCCTTTTCAGTGTGTACATCCTCCTCCTCACAGAGTATTAATTCGTCCCCACTGGAATCCACCATCACAGGTCCCTGTGTACTTTCTGGTGGCAATTGTTGGTCAAGGTCTTCCTGGAGGAATTTATAATTAATTTTGATGAACATCATCTCCACATTTTGTGGAAGTAACCTCCTACGCCGATCGCTGACAAGGTTACCGGCTGCACTAAACACTCTTTCGGAGTACAAACTGGAGGAAGGGCAACTTAGGTAAAATAAAGCCAGTTTGTGCAAGGGCATCCAAATTGCCTCTTTTTCCTGCCAGTATACATACGGACTGTCTGATAAACCTACTTGGATGCTGTCACTCATATAATCCTCCACCATCCTTTCAATGGTGACAGAATCATATGCAGTGACAGTAGACATGTCAGTAATCGTTGGCAGGTCCTTCACTCTGGACCAGATGTCAGCACTCGCTCCTGACTGCCCTGCATCACCGCCAGCGGGTGGGCTAGGTCATCTTATCCTCACAGCTCCAGTTGCTGGAGAAAATGAAGGAGGAGCTGTTGATGGGTCACGTTCGAATGAAGGGCTCCATTCACAAGTCCCACATACTTAGCGAAATCGCTCCATCTTAGCTCCTCCTTCAATTTCTCCAGCTGCTTCTGCAAAAGCCTTATGAGGGGAATGACCTGACTCAAGCTGGCAGTGTCTGAACTGACTTCACGTGTGGCAAGTTTGAAGGGTTGGAGAACCTTGCACAAGACGGAGATCATTCTCCACTGCGCTTGAGTCAGGTGCATTCCCCCTCCTTTGCCTATATCATAGGTGGCTGTATAGGCTTGAATGGTCTTTTGCTGCTTCTCCATCCTCTGAAGCATATAGAGTGTTGAATTCCACCTCGTTACCACCTCTTGCTTCAGGTGATGGCAGGGGAGGTTCAGGAGTGTTTACTGGCGCTCCAGTCTTTTGCATGCAGTGGCTGAATGTCAAAAGTGGCCCGCAATTTTTTGGGCCACCGTCAGCATCATCTGCACGCTCCTGTAATTTTTCAAAAAAATCTGCACCACCAAATTAATTATATGGGGAAACATGGGACGTGCTGGAATTTGCCCAGATGTAATGCACGCACAAGGGGGGGAATTCTGAGTTGATCGTAGCAGGGACTTTGTTAGCAGTTGGGCAAAACCATGTGCTTTGCAGGGGAGGCAGCTATAACATGTGCAGAGAGAGTTAGATTTGGGTGGGGTGTGTTCAATCTGCAATCTAAATTGCAGTGTAAAAATAAAGCAGCCAGTATTTACCCTGCACAGAAACAAAATAACCCACCCAAATCTAACTCTCTCTGCACATGTTATATCTGCCTCCCCTGCACTGCACATGGTTTTGCCCAACTGCTAACAAAGTTCCTGCTGCGATCAACTCAGAATTACCCCCAATATTGATGGCATTGTCCGATATTACAAATCCCCAGGAGAGTCTAAGTGGGGTAAGCCATTGTGTGATGATGTCCCTCAGTTTCTGTAAGAGGTTGTCAGCGGTGTGCCTCTTACGGAAAGCGGTGATACATAGCGTAGCCTGCCTAGGAATGAGCTGGCGTTTGCGAGATGCTGCTACTGGTGTCGCTGCTGTTGTTGCTTTTGGAGACAATAAATCTACCCAGTGGGCTGTCACAGTCATATAGTCCTTAGGCTACCCTGTTCCACTTGTCCACATGTCCGTGGTTAAGTGGACAGTTGGTACAACTGCATTTTTTAGGACACTGAGGACACTTTTTCTGACGTCTCTGTACATTCTCGGTATCGCCTGCCTAGTGAAGTGGAATCTAGATGGGATTTGGTACCGGGGACACACTACCTCCATCAGTTCTCTAAGTCCCACTGAACTAATGGCGGATACCAGATACACGTCTAACAACAACATATCTGTTAAGGCCTCAGTTATCCGCTTTGCGGCAGGATTACTGCTGTCATATTTCATCTTCCTAGCAAAGGACTGTTGGACAGTCAATTGCTTAGTTGAAGTAGTACAAGTGGTCTTCCGACTTCCCCTCTGGGATGACGATCGACTCCCAGCAGCAACAACAGCAGCGGCAGCAGCAGTGGGTGTACCACTTAAGGATCCTCCGGAGGAATCCCGGTTAGGAGAGGACTCCTCAGTCCTGCCAGTGACATGGCCTGCAGGACTACTGACGTTCCTGACTGAGGAGGAAGTTGACGTTGAGGGAGTTGGTGGTGTGGCTTGCAGGAGCCTGGGTACAAGTGGAAGAAGGGATTTAGGTGTCAGTGGACTGCTTATGCTCTTACCCGAAGTTTCTGAACTTGACAGTGACTTCTGATGAATGTGCAGCAGGTGACATATAAGGGAGGATGTTCCTAGGTGGTTAACGTCCTTACCCTTACTTATTACGGATTTACAAAGGCAACACACGGCTTGACACCTGTTGTCCAGATTTGTGGAGAAATAATTCCACACCGAAGAGGTGTCTTTTTTGGTATTTTGCCCAGGCATGACAATGGGTTTATTCATCCCACGGACAACAACTCCCCCGGTGCCTGATTTTTTTGGTATTTTGCCCAGGCATGACAATGGGTTTATTCATCCCACGGACAACAACTCCCCCGGTGCCTGATTTAAACAAACCACATCATCATCAGAATCCTCCTCGTCAACTTCCTCCTCAGCGCCAGCAACACCCATATTCTCATCCTGGTGTACTTCAACTGTGACATCTTCAATTAGAATATCAGAAACTGGGCTGTGGGTGCTCCTTTCAGCACTTGCAGAGAGCGTGCAAATGGTGGAAGGAGCCACCTTTTTCCCATCCAGTGTTGGGAAGGTCAGGCATCGCAACCACCGACACACTTGGAATCTCCTTGGGGATTTGTGATACCATCTTAGAATGCACAGTTCTTTGCTGTGCTTTTGCCAGCTTAACTCTTATCGGCCCTCATTCCGAGTTGTTCGCTCGCTAGCTGCTTTTAGCAGCATTGCACACGCTAAGCCGCCGCCCTCTGGGAGTGTATTTTAGCATAGCAGAATTGCGAATAGAAATTTCTTAGCAGTTTCTGAGTAGCTCCAGACTTACTCCTACACTGCGATCAGTTCAGTCAGTTTCGTTCCTGGTTTGACGTCACAAACACACCCAGCGTTCGCCCAGACACTCCCCCGTTTCTCCAGCCACTCCCGAGTTTTTCCCAGAAACGCCAGCGTTTTTTCGCACACTCCCAGAA
This sequence comes from Pseudophryne corroboree, assembly GCF_028390025.1. NCBI lineage: Eukaryota > Metazoa > Chordata > Amphibia > Anura > Myobatrachidae > Pseudophryne > Pseudophryne corroboree. The sequence goes on along the minus strand of NC_086448.1, from coordinate 169,912,003 downwards.
AACGGCCAGTTTCCGCCCAGAAACACCCACTTCCTGTCAATCACAGTACGATCACCAGAACGATGAAAAAACCTTGTTATGCCGTTAGTAAAATACCTAACTTTTGTGTAAAATAACTAAGCGCATGCGCTCTGCGAACCTTGCGCATGCGCAGTAAGCGACTAATTGCAATATAGCGAAAATTAGTCAACGAGCGAACAACTCGGAATGACCCCCATCATTTTTCTAGCGGGAGGATGAGGGCTTCCATCATTATGTGAAGCTGCGTGTCGTAAATGGCATCTTGGCAAGTTTACGTTTCCCCTCAGACCACTTAAATTTATTTTTTTGTCTCTTTTTGCTGAAATTTGGCTATTTGGATTTTACATACCCTCTACTATCACATTGGGCATCGGCCTTGGCAGACGACGTTGATGACATTTCATCGTCTATGTCATGACTAGTGACAGCAGATTTAGCACTAGGAGGAAGTGATCCCTATTTTATCCTCCAAATTTTTGTTCTCCATTATTTTTCTGGAGTTATATAACACAATACCACTGGACTTATACGCTAGTACCACTGGAATTATACGGCAGTATCACTAGAATTATACGGCAGCATCACTGGAATTATATGGCAGTACCGCTGGACTTATACGGTAGTACCACTGGACTGGATTTATACAGCAGTATCACTGGACTTATACGTTAGTATCATTGGACTGGATTTATACGGCAGTATCACTGTAATTATATGGCAGTACCACTTAACTGGATTTTTACGGCAGTACCACTGGACTTATATGCCAATAACACTGGAAATATACGGCAGTATCACTGGACTTATACGACAGTATTACTGGAATTATACAGCAGTACCACTGGACTGGATTTTTATGGCAGTATCACTGGACTTATACGCCAGTATCACTGGACTTATACGCCAGTATCACTGGAATTATATGGCAGTATCACTGGACTGGATTTTTACAGCAGTACCACTGGACTTATACGCCAGTATCACTGGAATTATATGGCAGTATCACTGGACTGGATTTAAACGGCAGTACCACTGGACTTATACACCAGTACCACTGGAATTATACAGCAGTATCACTGGAATTATACGGCAGTGTCACTGGACATATATGGCAGTATCACTGGACTGGATATATACACCAGTCCAGTACCACTAGATTTATACGGCAGTCCACTGGACATATACGGCAGTATCACTGGAATTATTTGGCAGTACCACTAGACACATACAGCAGTATCACTGGACTGGATTTATATGGCAGTAGCACTGGACATATATGACAGTACCACTGGACATATACGGCAGTATCACTGGACATATACAGCAGTATCACTGGACTGGATTTATACGCCAGTACCACTGGATTTATTTTATACGGCAGTACCACTGGACATATACGGCAGTATCACTGGAATTATATGGCAGTACCACTGGACATATACGGCAATATCACTGGATTTATACGGCAGTACCACTGGACATATACGGCAGAATAACTGGACATATATGGCAGTATCACTGGAATTATATGGCAGTACCATAGTCACACCATCTGGCAAGATAGGAGCTTATACAAAAGTGACAGCCTGCACCCATCTTCAAGGGGAACGAGAATACTAACTGAACAGTTTGGATGCTTCATCAAGAACTATTTAAACTAACAAAGGGGGGCAGTGAACCAAACAGGAATAAAGAAATCTGCTCCCCCAACACAGAGGTATTGTTTCTGCAGGCAAAGGGAATAGGAAGCATATCCACAGCAACAGAAGATAATTCAGATCAAAACCAAATAAAAATAGGCAGAGAGAAGAACATAGCTAGGAACAGAAAAAGCACAAACAAAACTCTAAAAGCTATGTGTGCAAATGCTAGGAGCTTAGGAAATAAAATCCCAGAACTAACTGCAATAATGACAAGGGATGATCTAGACATTGTGGCAATTACAGAGTCATGGTACAATGAAAATCATGACTGGGACATAGCTATACCGGGATATACTTTATTTAGGAAGGACAGAATTGGAAAAATCGGAGGAGGGGTAGCAATGTATGTAAAAAATACCATAAATACTACATTAATACAAAGTATTGAAGAAAAAACTGAGGCCCTTTGGGTGACCATAGAAACAGGGGAAAAGTTGATTATTCGTATTGGCGTGATATACAGGCCACCAGGTCAGGAAGAGGAACTTGACAAGAACCTATTGCAGGACATAACTAAAATGGCATTAAAAGGAGAGGTAATAATCATGGGAGACTTTAATCTTCCTGATGTAAACTGGGAGGTGTCTGTTGCTAGTTCCACTAGAAGTAGGAACATTTTAAATTCTCTTCAGGGAGCATCCCTCCACCAATTTGTGAGGGAGCCCACTCGGAAAGACGCAATATTAGACTTAATACTTACAAATGGAGACAGATTATCGGACGTAAAAGTGGGTGAAAACCTGGGATCCAGTGATCATCAAGCAGTATGGTTCAGCATTAAGACAGAGACTGACTCGTCCCATACAAAAACAAAGGTGTTGGATTTTAGGAAGGCTGATTTTGTAGGGATGGGAAAATGTGTAAGCGATTCTTTGGCAGAGTGGAGGAACTTGGAAACAGTGCAGGAGAGGTGGGAAACATTCAAATGTGCAATATTGAAGGCAACAGACCTTTGTATCAAAACTGTTAGGAAAAACACAAGGAAAAGGAAGCCAGTGTGGTTTGCAAAAGAAGTAGCAAATATTGTGAGAGCAAAAAAGATGGCTTTTAGGAAATATAACCAGACACAAAATAATGAAGACAAAAAGATATATCTTGTTAGACAGAAGGAGACAAAGAAGGTAATCAGATGTGCAAAGGCACAAGCTGAGGAGAAAATGGCCCAGTCAGTGGGTAAAGGAGGCAAAACTTTTTTTAGGTATATAAGCGAAAAGAGAAAAACAAAAGGCGGAATTATAAAACTAAAGACGGACACTGGGAGTCTTGTTGAAGGAGACAATTTAATAGCAGATCATCTTAATGATTATTTTTGCTCAGTATTTACTACTGAAAGAGAGGGGAAGGGGCCACAGTTAAGTTGCAGGGATATTCAGGAAAATGAAACAAGTACATTTACAGAGGAGAAGGTCCTAACAGAACTCTCAAAGCTGAAAGTGGACAAATCTATGGGGCCAGATGGGATACATCCAAGGATACTAAAAGAACTTAAAGAGGTGCTGGTAGCACCATTGACAGAATTATTCAACCAGTCATTAGCTACAGGGGTAATTCCAGGGGACTGGAAAAGAGCAAACGTAGTCCCACTGCACAAAAGTGGAAGCAAGGAAGAGGCAAACAACTACAGACCAGTGAGTCTTACATCAGTAGTAGGGAAATTGATGGAAACACTCTTAAAAGAAAGAGTTGTAGATTATCTCAAATCCGGCAATTTACTGGATCCCAAACAGCATGGATTCACTGGGGGGAGATCATGTCAAACAAATCTTATTGACTTTTTTGATTGTGTGACTAAAGTGATGGATAAAGGTGGAGCCATGGATATAGCTTATCTAGACTTTAGTAAGGCTTTTGACACAGTTCCACATCGCAGACTGCTAAATAAACTTGAAAGTTTGGGATTGGATATTAGGACTATTGAATGGATAAGATCTTGGTTGAAGGATAGAAAACAGAGAGTTGTGGTAAATGGAGTGCATTCACAGGAGGGAAATGTTACCAGTGGAGTACCCCAGGGATCTGTACTTGGACCAGTGCTTTTTAATATATTTATTGGTGACATTGCAAATGGCATTAAAGGGAAAGTATGCCTTTTTGCAGATGACACAAAGGTATGCAACAGGGTAGACACACCAGGTGGGGTAAAACAAATGATTGAGGATCTAGGTAGACTAGAGGAATGGTCAAGAGTCTGGCAATTACAGTTTAATGCCAAAAAATGCAAAATCATGCACTTGGGTCTCAAAAATCCTAAAGCTAAATACAGTATTAATGGCACTATACTGGAAACTACTGAGGAGGAAAGGGATCTAGGAGTTACTATTTCAGATGACTTAAAGGCAGGTAAGCAATGTAACAAGGCAATGAGGAAGGCTAGTCAGATGCTTGGCTGCATTGGGAGAGGAATCAGCAGCAGAAAGAAAGAAGTAATAATGCCACTGTATAGGTCATTGGTACGGCCTCATCTAGAATACTGTATTCAGTTCTGGAGGCCATATCTTCAAAAGGATATTAATACATTAGAAACTGTACAAAGGAGGGCAACTAAAATGGTGCATGGCCTACATCACAAAACATACCCAGAAAGACTAAGAAATCTCAATATGTATAGTTTGGAGCAGAGAAGGGAAAGGGGGGACATGATAGAAACTTTCAAATATATCAAGGGTTTTAACAAAGTCCAGGAGGGAAACATTCTCCAAATGAAGAGAAGCAAAAGGACACGAGGACATGCACTGAGACTGGAGGGGGGGAGGTTCAGGGGAAATTTGCGGAAAAATTATTTCACAGAAATGGTAGTGGACAAGTGGAATAGCCTCCCATCAGAGGTGGTAGAGGCTAAGACAGTAGAGCAATTTAAACATGCATGGGATAGACATAAGGATATCCTTACAAAGAAATAAGGATCAAATAAGGTTAGAGATAAAAAATAATATAAAAAAAAAAAAAAGGGGCAGACTAGATGGGCCAAGTGGTTCTTATCTGCCGACAAATTCTATGTTTCTATGTTTCTATGTTACCACTGGACATATATGACAGTATCACTGGATATATGCAGCAGTCCCACTGGACTTATACGGCAGTATCACTGGACTGGATTTATACGCTAGTACCACTGGATTTATACGGCAGTAGCACTGGACATATATGGCAGTATCACTGGAATTATATGGCAGTACCACTGGACATATGCGGCAGTATCACTAGACTGGATTTATACGGCAGTGCCACTGGACATATACGGCAATGCCACTGGACATATACGGCAGTATCACCGGACATATACGGCAGTATCACTGGACTGGATTTATAAGGCAGTACCACTGGATTTATCATTGGACTTATACACCAGTATCACTGGACTGGATTTATACGGCAGTACCACTGGAATTATATGGCAGTACCACTGGACATATACAGCAGTATCACTGGACTGGATTTATACGGCAGTACCACTGGATTTATACGGCAGTACCACTGGACATATACGGCATAATCACTGGAATTATACGGCAGTACCACTGGACTTTATTTATACGCCAGTACCACTGGATTTATACGTCAGTATCACTGGACTTAAACGGCTGTATCACTGAACTTATATGGCAGTGTCACTGGATTTATACGTCAGTACCACTGGCCATATATGGCAGTATCACTGGACTTATATGGCAGTATCACTGGACTGGATTTATACGCCAGTACCAGTGGATTTATACGGCAGTATCACTGGACTTATACGGCAGTATCATTGGACTTATACGGCAGTATCACTGGACATATACAACAGAATCACTGGACATATATACAGCAGTACCTCTGGACTTATACATCAGCACATGGACACCATCACTGGACTGATGCAGGATAACACAGCACCACTGCAATGGACTGGACTAATAAAGCAGCACTGGACATATGGCAGAAGAGGACACCACCACTGTGACTGGACTGATGCAGCACAACACACCACCACTGGACTGATGCAGCACAACACACCACCACTGGACTGGACTTATACAGCAGCACTGGACATATGGCAGCAGAGGACACCACCACTGTGACTGGACTGATGCAGGACAAGACACTACCACTGTACTGATGCAGGACAACAAAGCACCACTGCACTGGACTTATGCAGCTACACTGGACATATGGCAGCAGAGGACACCACCACTATGACTGGACTGATGCAGCATAAGACACTACACTGGACTGAGCAGATCAAGATAGCACTGGAATCGCCACCCCACTTTCCCTTCCGCACAGACACTGAGGATGGAGACACATTCTCTAGCTGAATTTTCCAATGCCAGAGTGAAAATGGCGGTGACGTGCGGCTCCTTTTATGGTTTCCAAAACCTGCGAGAATCCGACAGCGGGATGATGACGTTTTGCCTCGTTCTGGTTTCCGAGTCAGGCGGAAAAACCCGAGCCGGGCTCGGATCCGGCTCGGGTAGTGAAGTTCGGGGGGGTTCGGTTCTCAGAGAACCGAACCCGCTCATCTCTAATATTAATAAAGCACTACTCCTTAAGACAGAGGTCCTCAAACTCGGTCCTCGGGGGCCCACACAGTGCATGTTTTGCAGGTCTCCTAACAGAATCGCAAGTGAAATAATTAGCTCCACCTGTGGACCTTTTAAAATGTGTCAGTGAGTAATTAATACACCTGTGCACCTGCTGGGTTACCTGCAAAACATGCACTGTGTGGGCTCCCGAGGACCGAGTTTGAGGACCTCTGCCTTAAGACATGCAACAAACTTATCTACTGAAATAAAACACAGACAAAAGGAGTTGGCTGAAAATGTGGTCAAATTTTCTTTGACAATTAAGTACGTTTCTTTCAAATGGTTAACATTAGTATGGTGGTGCACAACAGGAACGGACAACATAAAACAAGACAGTCATGCATTCCAAACTCTCCGAGATTAGACACACCTGGGTGGGTGGTATCACATTCCCTGACAGGACAATGATCGTATATCATTGGCTGAGAAGAGCACACCCAGGGCCTTATTCAGATGTGGATGGCATTGCTGTGCATAGCGCAAGGTAATGAAGTTTGGTACTTTGCGCATGCGCCGGACCCGTACAGTGCATGTGTAGTACGTGTCTGCGACATTGGTCTGTCAGTGATTGATAGGCTGATGCCATTTGGAGGCAGGGAGCTGGCGTCGACTATCATGGTGGAGGGATGAGGCCAGGATCTGCATCAGAGGATGGTATTTCCTGGCCTCCTGGTAGGACCTGCGGTGGCCCTTTGTGGCCAGCTTGAGTGACCCCATGGGTCACGCAGTTAGGCCAATGCTGTCACAGATAACTCAATGTTTCATCCTAGGATGCAGCTTAGTTCACTAATACAAACAGGAGGTGTGACACCTTCTACTGCATTAACATATAAGTGCTATTGCATGTAACAATTCTGTCAACTAACAACTCATGTAAACACAATAGCCAAAAAAGGAGAAGGAGGGAGGGCTATTATGAGTGGGCAAGAGGAGGAGTGATTGTTGAGGATCACGCTTATGGCCCTGCAAAATCCCTGCCCACAACCTCATCACCAAAGTAACATATAAAAGGGATACCACTAACATCTTAAAGGTTACCCACACTAACATTACTCTGGCTTATTCAGCCCTATGCATCAACACAGCCAAGAATCCACATTTTTAAGATTGCCACAGGCATGGACGTATTTGGTTGAATTTTGGGTGTTGTCTATGGTGTCCTGATTTTACAATTGGCAATTTTGCAGGTAGCTTAGCTTTTGCACAAGATAATCCGGGTTGGTAATGTCTGTTTGTACAGCGAGACTACTAACATGATCAGCCTGTGGACATACTACAGCAGTTCTCTGGTGACAGACTGCTATTTCAAACAGAGCTTTTCTGTATTCAACTGAATTGAGGTAACTAAGCAGAAGACGGTGTAACCCCAGATGTGTATATAGCTCTGTGGCCACAGTACACACTTGCATCACTTGCTTTGCATATCACTCAATATTGAGAGGTTGCAGAATAGAGATGGGGCAATGGAGGGGGGGGGGGGGGGGAGAGGGGGGGGGGTCATACCTCCCAATCCTTCTGCAAACTGGAAAAAAAAAGCACAATGCCGGGCCAGTCCCATGAAATAGGCCCTCCATATACAGTACATGATATTTGATAATAGTGTGATATATCATCAGGGGACCAGCAAGCAGTTTATCATAGGAGGATTCTGTGCTGGGAGTCTGTATATCTTTTCTATTAGGTATTTGATGCACATTGAAATACATTAATGTGTGCAGCTCACAAGGGTGGACTGTCTCTGTCATAATTTGCTATACAGCATTAGTGTATGTTTACATTTTTTATTTATATGTAAATAAGCATCAAGAACTGTCAAAGAATCAAAAAGGAAGAATTTACCTCAGCACCAGAGCAAACCATGTATTTTTATATTATAATGTGAGTTTATACATCTAGAATGAATCAGCTGGAGACAGAAAATAATCGGTAGAAGAACATGCAATGTTACAGCATGATAGCACTTTAGGTATTGAGACTTAGAACACTTGTACATCAGCATCATCAGACCTTCACTGCCCAGTCTCCCCCATGCTCTCCACAAGGATACCAGATAATTACAAGTGCCCAGTCTTCAAAGTAATGTTGTGACCTTCAGGGATGACAGCTGCATCATCACAAAAGGGAGCCATACACTTACAGGATGAAAACGCACTAATTGCAGCAGCAGAGGTGCAATAGAAGCTGTCATCACTGCCAAACAGGAGTGACATATGAACCGCAGCCATATATGGCACCAGTGCCTAGGACATAGGAACCGGAAATGATAAGGAAACTGACTAAGATTCAGCTCTGAAATGACATGAAAAATTGCAGGTCCATCTGGTTCCTGCAATCAGAAGCTCCATGCCCACCTCTGCCAGTATTCTCAGTCGGATACATCTATGCAGCTGTCATTAGCAGTGTCACCGGTCCTAGCCTGGGTGCAGGAGATCGGACTGTATCTCACCAATCTCTGCATACACACAGCTCAGGATAATAGGAACATAACTGTGTTCTCATGACTGCAGTCTATTATTATATGCATGAAAGCCCTATTACCATTTACCACCCAGTAACACCCATCTAGCCGCAAGTGAGAAGCGTACAAGATATGTACTACTCATAAATTACTACTCATCATAGGGTAACATGTACTAAGCAGTGATAAAAGTGGAGAAGTGAGCAAGTGCAGAAGTTACCCATGGCAACTAATCAGCATTAATGTAACATTTATAATTTGCATACTGTAAACATATACAGAGCAACTGATTGCTTGCCAAGGGCAACTTCTCCACTTTTATCACTGCTTAGTATTACTGCTTAGTACATATCCCCCATAATCTTACTGTAAGATGCCCATGCAGCTCGCAGCACTAGAGCAGTTTGACTAAAAAAAGGAAAAAAATGTGCGATCTGTCTGCATTTGGAATTGAGTGGAACTCAGAATCAGGCTCGCTATGTGCAGATAAGCGCACTGCATAACCGAGTGGTAAGGCTCAATCAATCTTGAGAAGAACATAATTGTACTCTAGACAACAGAACCATACAACCCTGAGCAGAATGTTACAGCAGGGAGAAAAAAAAACATATCCACTATATTTAAAGTAAAACAATCATGAAAGTCTGCTATGTCCAAAATTGTTTAGCCAGCAAGGCTACAGAGGAACTCCATACATATAGTGACACAGAATGAAACCTAATCTGTAACAAGGGGAACCTGAAGCAAAGGAAGGAATTCTAGTAGGTTACAGCTGGATCTAAAGGAGCCCAGAATCCTGCACCAAGGGCCTGATTCATATTTAAGAATACAATGTTTGGGGGTCTGTGCAGGCACAAGACCCGTTCTGCACATGTGCAGGACAGGTCTTGTGATGTTGCTCGCAGCCCCCTGTCAGCCGCAGCTGTGCTTGGAGGGCAGAGCGGGCTCAGCACACAGAATTTTCTTCAAACAGTGGAGTGTTACCTCCGGTTTTGAAGGAGTGATGGGTCCAGGGTCTGCATCTTCAAATCGCAAAATTCCTGGACTCCGGTGTCCGATTGCTATAGCCAGGCTGAGAAAACTACAGCTTACGTAGGCTGCCTGGTGCCTGTAACCATCACGTATTGAAAGTCGTTATGGTGATCGGAGGCTGCATTCTAAGATGCAGCACTCGGATCCTCACTAATGCTAGTGTGGATTATACTGCAGCTGCTGCATCAGAACTTAGAATGAAGATGGGACTCACGCGATCATCGGGCTTGTGTGTGTGTGTGTGTGTGTGTGTGTGTGTGTGTGTGTGTGTGTGTGTGTGTGTGTGTGTGTAAGGAGGGGGGTTAATACTTAGTGGCATCACAAGAGGAGTGCTCTAGTGATCTCTATCCTCATACATCACAGTAGAAGCCTGATAACAAAATAAGTCCATACCTCCCAACTGTCCCGATTTTCGTGGGACAGTCCTGTTTTTTGGGACTGTCCCGCTGTCCCACCCACGGGCCGCAGTGTCCCTGGGTGGGGGAGTGCAGTTGGGAGGCTCTATCACTCGGTTAATAGATGCTGGGCATGCCCCCTTAGTGAGGAAAATGGGGCGTGCCTTGCGATCACGGCACTTCAGTGAAGCCGTGCCCCCTTTTCAGAGGCCCCACCCCCTATTCCCAGCGAGGCATAGTCCCTCTTTCTCCAGCTATAAAGTTGGGAGGTACTGTATGTGAGTCTATCACTGTATCAGAAAGCATATGTGGACTATTGGAGAGATGTACTAAGAAGTGATAAAAGTGAAGAAGTGAGCCAGTGGAGAAGTTGCCCATAGCAACCAATCAGCACTGAGGTAACATTAATAATTTGCATACTATAAAAGAATACAGAGCAGCTGATTGGTTGCCATGGGAACTTCTTCACTGGCTCACTTCTCCACTTTTATCACTGCTTCTCCTCTAATCTGTTAATTTAACATATTTAGCGAATGATGTACAATAAATTATTTACATGTGTATTTTTATCTAATGGGAATTATATTAATTAAAAATGTATTGGTTTGCAAATGTTGTGGGTAGAAATTACACAAATGGGCTGCCAGGGGGTACCCAGGTAGAAAGTGAGTGAGAAGCACTAGCATAGAACACAGGAAATGGTCGACAGTCATTAGGTCGACCACTATTGGTCGACATGCATTAGGTCACATGGTCAATAGGTCAACATGGTCAATAGGTCGACATGTACTAGGTCGTCATGGAAAAAGGTTGACATGAGTTTTTCCCATTTTTTCCCATTTTTTGAACTTTTTCATACTTTACGATCCACGTGGACTACAATTGCGAACGGTAACCTTGCCCAAAGCATGGCGAACAAAGCGAGTCATGTGAGGGGACGTGGTGCACTAATTGGGGTTCCCCGTCACTTTTCAAAGAAAACAACACTAAAAACAGTCACAAAACTCATATCAACCTTCCCCATGTTGACCTATTGACCATGTGACCTAATGCATGTCGACCAATAGTGGTCAACCTAATGACTGTCGACCTAATGACCCATCCCCCAGGAAACTAGGAACTGACAGTGAGACGTTTGTTGCTCCAGTGTTTGGTCTATAATGAAGAGAAAACACTCAACTTCAACTTGCCTGTAAAGTATCCTGAATTATCTGCAAATATAAATGTGCATGCATACTGTACATATAAAGAAAAATATAATAATTAAGGAGGATATAAGTAGTGTCTGTCAGTTGGAGCATGGTGCTCAAAATGATTGTGTTGTGTATTTTACAGAATGATCAGCGCTCAGAAGAGGACGGAGAAACAGTGGAGGATACTCAGCAATGTTTTTGTAATCCAGAATCTATTCACCAGTAACATGCAGAGGTATTACTGTAGGTGCAGTGATTGTGTTTTGCTCTGAGAAAAATAACGTGAACTGTTGTGAACAGTACATAACATACAACACTTGTTATTCAAAGATAAATTGATATGACAAATAAAAAATGGAAAATAATGAAATGATATGTAATATAAGTAAATTGTTTATAAAAAAAAAACTTGTGTAAAGAATCTTGCTGGACAGCTTGTTACTTTAGAAAATAATTTTATATCATTTAATAGCAAATGCATCACTATTATTTTCTAGATTTTCTTATTTTAATATTCATTTACCTGTCTGTGTTTTAATATCAAGTTTTGCATATGTTCTATAGTTCGTATTATTTATTTTTGAAAATCTTAACAAAAGTTTTATTTTACTCAAAGCAGCATGTACAGTATATATAACATTTTATTAACAAATATCCAGAAGATCAAAGGCATATACAATAAACATACTATTATATTAGGATTATTGCACCACAGGACACTTTCTGGCCTTAGAACTGGTACCTATTTTATAATACCCTGTGTAATGTTTCATATATTGTTATATAAAATAATTTCCTCTATTGCCTGCTAGATGGCAGTGTTCCCTGTATTTGCATAAAGCAATTGGGGTGCCAGCATATAAGAATGAAGCTTTTATTTTGATGATACATTTGCTCAGGTTTCAAAAGAGGTCAAAGTTAAATCTTTCTACTTACCGGCTTGACATTAAATGCAAGCAAAACATACTTCATGTCTGGAGATACTTCATACTTGCTGACCTTGAAAGTGTCCTAGAAATAAACAAAAAAAGAAGGTAAAAAGTCTAATCCACAATGAACCCATGTGGTGTACTGCATTTATAGTGCAGTGAACTTATTCGCACAAATATACATCATTAATTACTTTTTGTAAACACAATGGTAGACCCCTGCCACTTTCTCTCATATATACAGTGTCATCCGGCACATCAGGTGTTAAGGCTCATTTTACACAGCCATTTTTGTACATTTACTTCTGCTAGAATGCACACAAAGGAAACCACAGTGCAAACTACCATCCTAGGTATCATTGATCTCTACAGCACAATGAGTTGGGGTAAATTCACTATCGTGCGGGTTTACATGAGTGGAGGGGTTCAGTTTGAATTTATGGAATCAGTACGAAATCCTGCCGGACGGGATCCCGGCGTTTGGAATACCGACACTGGGATCCCGACTGGCACAATCCCGACAGGGGGGCGAGTGCAACGCAACCCCTTGTGGGCTCGCTGTGCTCGCCACGCTCGGCACACTAATTTATTCTCCCTCTATGGGTGTCGTGGACACCCACAGAGGGAGTATATGTTGGGATTGTGCCGGTCGGGATCCCAGTGTCAGTATTTCGACTGCCGGGATTCCATCTGGTGGGATCTTGACCGCATCCCGAATTACTGATGGACGGGATGCAGGCTGTCAGTATACCGACAGCGGCCTCCCATCCATAATACCGACAGGCCACCAGGAAGCCCCTTAACCCTCATCTTAACCATACCCTAACTCTAAACCTCCCTTGTAGGTGCCTAACCCTAACCCTGCCTAAACCTAACCCTCCCTGCTTGATGCCTAACCCTAACCTCCCCTTCTATGTGCCTAACCCTAACCCACCCTCCACAGTCCCTATCCCTAACCTAGCCGGCTCTGCACTCTAACCCTAACCCTCCTTCTCCTGCCTAAACTTAACCTCCCCTCACTCATCGGCAGGACACCAGCGCGTCCCAGTGTGAGGATGATCAGGATGCCGGCTGTCAGTAATGTGACGCTGGCATCCCGAGCAATGTCTGTATGTAGACGCTGGCATTACGTCCTACTTCAAGATCCCAACGTTGGTATATCGACTGCTGGGATCCCTTCTGTTGGGAAGCTAACTGCTTCCCAAGTGGGGGTTGTTGACCATAGCAACATATCAGATCAGAGCCTGATTATGAGAGGGGCGACATGGGCGGCCGTCCCGGGGCACCCACACATTAAGGGCCCCCACAGACCCCTGCTTTTTGAATTGAAACAGACTCCTGCGGCCGCCGAGGAGCTCTGGATACAGCACACGCCGGCGACGGCCACTGAGGAGCTCTATATTCAGCACACGCCGGCAGCTCAATCAGTGTCTCTGGGATTTCCCTTTACTATCCCGTGAGACACTGACTGAGTCACCGGCGTGTGCTGCTGTCACCAGCCAGGCTGAGGCGCGTCCAGGTTGAGTGTGTGAGTGTGTGTGTGCGTGTGTTGATGGGGGGGGGGGGTAATCTGTGGCAGCAATTGATGTGTGTGTGTATATACGCGCTGGTGGGGGGCATTGCGTTTACCCATGGGGGGGTCTCCCACCAGCAATTTTAGTAGTGGGGGCCCCCACACGTTTGTTGCCTGGGGCCCCCACCTGCCTTAGTCCGGCCCTGTTTCAGATATCTGGTATATCTTAGAAAATGATAGTCGGAACATGATTGCTTGCTTAGGCCAACAAGTCCACTTCTGTAAACCCACACTTTAGTAAATTTACCCCATTGTCTGTTTTTAAGAACAGTTGTGGGAAACAGAGCACAGGCTAAAGGAACATGACCAATATATTTTGTCTTGTTCATAATATGAAATCATTAATTATTACATTAACATCACATCGAGACACTGTATAAGTAAACTCCGAGAGAAGACCTTGCAATCATGTTACCAATAATATAATAAACATCATCCACATCTAATTATCGAATCATTGTTTTCATTATCTTGAAAGCCATTTGTAATTTGGTGAGATTAGTATTACAATCATGTATTCAAAGTCTTTAAACAATAAATAATGATACAGCAATTATTTACAGCAATTTACTTATACATCTAGAATTATTTATATTCATTGACGTTTTTCATTGTAGCTAATATCACACATGGGCCCTCATTCCGAGTTGTTCGCTCGCTAGCTGCTTTTAGCAGCATTGCACACGCTAAGCCGCCGCCTACTGGGAGTGAATCTTAGCATAGCAGAATTGCGAACGAAAGATTAGCAGAATTGTGAATAGAAATTTCTTAGCAGTTTCTGAGTAGCTCGAGACTTACTCCTACACTGCGATCAGTTCAGTCAGTTTCGTTCCTGGTTTGACGTCACAAACACGCCCTGCGTTCGCCCAGACACTCCCCCGTTTCTTCAGACACTCCCACGATTTTCCCAGATACGCAAGCGTTTTTTCGCACATACCCATAAAACGGCCAGTTTCCGCCCAGAAACACCCACTTCCTGTCAATCACACTCCGATCACCAGAACGATGAAATTTCTTCGTTAGGCCGTGAGTAAAATACCAAACTTTTTAGCAATGTACTTGGCGCAGGCGCACTGCAAACATTGCGCATGCGCAGTTTGCGACTAATCGCTCTGTTGCGAAAAAAAACTAACGAGCGAACAACTCGGAATGAGGGCCATAAACCCCTTTGCTGCTGAGCATATTGTGGCACTTATAGGTCAGGAAGAATTTCAACATCAATATCAGTAATTGTTCATGCAGTACTCATAAAAATAATAATACATTTTTTTTTTCAGAAGCCTTTTAATTTTCAGAACGCAGCATTATTGTGTTGTGTCTAAGCATTGGCTACCTGCATTCCCTTTTTAAAGCAACTTTTTCAACTTATTGTGAGAACTTTAGGAGTTTGATGGCATGTGTGGGTTTCTAATGGTATGTGGCAAGGTTCAATGACATGTAAGGGCATTATTGGAGGTCTGGTGGCATATAGGTGGATCTGATGGACATGTGTGTAGATCTGATGGCATGTGGGTGGGATATGATGGACATGTAAGGAACAATGGGAGAGGTTTGATGGCATAAAAACTGCATGTGGGGAGAAGTGATGTTTATATAATCACTGTACCAAGATTGAGGACCCCTAGGCTCAAGGTGTCCTTTTGTATGTGATAGGATGGGGTTGGGGGGGGGGGGCATGTTAAGTGCCTCAGCCCTACTGTTGGCTTTACTAGTATTTTTGCAGTTCGGTTCGATATTGTATAGTGATCACAGATGATCACTAGAGATGAGCGGGTTCGGTTTCTCTGAATCCGAACCCGCCCGAACTTTATGGTTTTTTTCACGGGTCCGAGCAGACTCGGATCCTCCCGCCTTGCTCGGTTAACCCGAGCGCGCCCGAACGTCATCATGACGCTGTCGGATTCTCGCGAGACTCGGATTCTATATAAGGAGCCGCGCGTCGCCGCCATTTTCACACGTGCATTGAGATTGATAGGGAGAGGACGTGGCTGGCGTCCTCTCCATTTAGATTAGAAGAGAGAGAGAGAGAGAGAGATTGACCTGATTTACTGGATCTTAGGAGTACTGTAGAAGTGTAGAGAGTGCAGAGTTTACTAGTGACTGACCACAGTGACCACCAGACAGTGCAGTTTTGTTTTATTTAATATATCCGTTCTCTGCCTGAAAAAAACGATACACACAGTGACTCAGTCACATACCATATCTGTGTGCACTGCTCAGCCCAGTGTGCTGCATCATCTATGTATATATATCTGACTGTGCTCAGCTCACACAGCTTATAATTGTGGGGGAGACTGGGGAGCACTGCAGTGCCAGTTATAGGTTATAGCAGGAGCCAGGAGTACATATTATATTAAAATTAAACAGTGCACACTTTTGCTGCAGGAGTGCCACTGCCAGTGTGACTGACCAGTGACCTGACCACACTGACCACCAGTATAGTTAGTAGTATACTATATTGTGATTGCCTGAAAAAGTTAAACACTCGTCGTGTGACTTCACTTGTGTGGTGTTTTTTTTTTTATTCTATAAAAAACTCATTCTGCTGACAGACAGTGTCCAGCAGGTCCGTCATTATATAATATATACCTGTCCGGCTGCAGTAGTGATATATATATATTTTTTATATCATTATTTATCATCCAGTCGCAGCAGACACAGTACGGTAGTTCACGGCTGTAGCTACCTCTGTGTCGGCACTCGGCAGTCCATCCATAATTGTATACCACCTACCCGTGGTTTTTTTTTCTTTCTTCTTTATACATACATACTACTACATCTCTTTATCAACCAGTCTATATTAGCAGCAGACACAGTACAGTACGGTAGTTCACGGCTGTAGCTACCTCTGTGTCGGCACTCGGCAGTCCGTCCATAATTGTATACCACCTACCCGAGGTTTTTTTTTCTTTCTTCTTTATACATACATACTACTACATCTCTTTATCAACCAGTCTATATTAGCAGCAGACACAGTACAGTACGGTAGTCCACGGCTGTAGCTACCTCTGTGTCGGCACTCGGCAGTCCGTCCATAATTGTATACCACCTACCCGTGGTTTTTTTTTCTTTCTTCTTTATACATACATACTACTACATCTCTTTATCAACCAGTCTATATTAGCAGCAGACACAGTACAGTACGGTAGTTCACGGCTGTAGCTACCTCTGTGTCGGCACTCGGCAGTCCGTCCATAATTGTATACCACCTACCCGTGGTTTTTTTTTCTTTCTTCTTTATACATACATACTACTACATCTCTTTATCAACCAGTCTATATTAGCAGCAGACACAGTACAGTACGGTAGTCCACGGCTGTAGCTACCTCTGTGTCGGCACTCGGCAGTCCGTCCATAATTGTATACCACCTACCCGTGGTTTTTTTTTCTTTCTTCTTTATACATACATACTACTACATCTCTTTATCAACCAGTCTATATTAGCAGCAGACACAGTACAGTACGGTAGTTCACGGCTGTAGCTACCTCTGTGTCGGCACTCGGCAGTCCGTCCATAATTGTATACCACCTACCCGTGGTTTTTTTTTCTTTCTTCTTTATACATACATACTACTACATCTCTTTATCAACCAGTCTATATTAGCAGCAGACACAGTACAGTACGGTAGTCCACGGCTGTAGCTACCTCTGTGTCGGCACTCGGCAGTCCGTCCATAATTGTATACTAGTATCCATCCATCTCCATTGTTTACCTGAGGTGCCTTTTAGTTGTGCCTATTAAAATATGGAGAACAAAAATGTTGAGGTTCCAAAATTAGGGAAAGATCAAGATCCACTTCCACCTCGTGCTGAAGCTGCTGCCACTAGTCATGGCCGAGACGATGAAATGCCAGCAACGTCGTCTGCCAAGGCCGATGCCCAATGTCATAGTACAGAGCATGTCAAATCCAAAACACCAAATATCAGTAAAAAAAGGACTCCAAAACCTAAAATAAAATTGTCGGAGGAGAAGCGTAAACTTGCCAATATGCCATTTACCACACGGAGTGGCAAGGAACGGCTGAGGCCCTGGCCTATGTTCATGGCTAGTGGTTCAGCTTCACATGAGGATGGAGGCACTCAGCCTCTTGCTAGAAAAATGAAAAGACTCAAGCTGGCAAAAGCAGTAGCACCGCAAAGAACTGTGCGTTCTTCGAAATCCCAAATCCACAAGGAGAGTCCAATTGTGTCGGTTGCGATGCCTGACCTTCCCAACACTGGACGTGAAGAGCATGCGCCTTCCACCATTTGCACGCCCCCTGCAAGTGCTGGAAGGAGCACCCGCAGTCCAGTTCCTGATAGTCAGATTGAAGATGTCAGTGTTGAAGTACACCAGGATGAGGAGGATATGGGTGTTGCTGGCGCTGGGGAGGAAATTGACAAGGAGGATTCTGATGGTGAGGTGGTTTGTTTAAGTCAGGCACCCGGGGAGACACCTGTTGTCCGTGGGAGGAATATGGCCGTTGACATGCCTGGTGAAAATACCAAAAAAATCAGCTCTTCGGTGTGGAGGTATTTCAACAGAAATGCGGACAACAGGTGTCAAGCCGTGTGTTCCTTTTGTCAAGCTGTAATAAGTAGGGGTAAGGACGTTAACCACCTCGGAACATCCTCCCTTATACGTCACCTGCAGCGCATTCATAATAAGTCAGTGACAAGTTCAAAAACTTTGGGTGACAGCGGAAGCAGTCCACTGACCAGTAAATCCCTTCCTCTTGTAACCAAGCTCACGCAAACCACCCCACCAACTCCCTCAGTGTCAATTTCCTCCTTCCCCAGGAATGCCAATAGTCCTGCAGGCCATGTCACTGGCAATTCTGATGATTCCTCTCCTGCCTGGGATTCCTCCGATGCATCCTTGCGTGTAACGCCTACTGCTGCTGGCGCTGCTGTTGTTGCTGCTGGGAGTCGATGGTCATCCCAGAGGGGAAGTCGTAAGACCACTTTTACTACTTCCACCAAGCAATTGACTGTCCAACAGTCCTTTGCGAGGAAGATGAAATATCACAGCAGTCATCCTACTGCAAAGCGGATAACTGAGGCCTTGGCATCCTGGGTGGTGAGAAACGTGGTTCCGGTATCCATCATTACTGCAGAGCCAACTAGAGACTTGTTGGAGGTACTGTGTCCCCGGTACCAAATACCATCTAGGTTCCATTTCTCTAGGCATACGATACCGAAAATGTACACAGACCTCAGAAAAAGAGTCACCAGTGTCCTAAAAAATGCAGCTGTACCCAATGTCCACTTAACCACGGACATGTGGACAAGTGGAGCAGGGCAGGGTCAGGACTATATGACTGTGACAGCCCACTGGGTAGATGTATGGACTCCCGCCGCAAGAACAGCAGCGGCGGCACCAGTAGCAGCATCTCGCAAACGCCAACTCTTTCCTAGGCAGGCTACGCTTTGTATCACCGCTTTCCAGAATACGCACACAGCTGAAAACCTCTTACGGCAACTGAGGAAGATCATCGCGGAATGGCTTACCCCAATTGGACTCTCCTGTGGATTTGTGGCATCGGACAACGCCAGCAATATTGTGTGTGCATTAAATATGGGCAAATTCCAGCACGTCCCATGTTTTGCACATACCTTGAATTTGGTGGTGCAGAATTATTTAAAAAACGACAGGGGCGTGCAAGAGATGCTGTCGGTGGCCAGAAGAATTGCGGGACACTTTCGGCGTACAGGCACCACGTACAGAAGACTGGAGCACCACCAAAAACTACTGAACCTGCCCTGCCATCATCTGAAGCAAGAAGTGGTAACGAGGTGGAATTCAACCCTCTATATGCTTCAGAGGTTGGAGGAGCAGCAAAAGGCCATTCAAGCCTATACAATTGAGCACGATATAGGAGGTGGAATGCACCTGTCTCAAGCGCAGTGGAGAATGATTTCAACGTTGTGCAAGGTTCTGATGCCCTTTGAACTTGCCACACGTGAAGTCAGTTCAGACACTGCCAGCCTGAGTCAGGTCATTCCCCTCATCAGGCTTTTGCAGAAGAAGCTGGAGACATTGAAGGAGGAGCTAACACGGAGCGATTCCGCTAGGCATGTGGGACTTGTGGATGGAGCCCTTAATTCGCTTAACAAGGATTCACGGGTGGTCAATCTGTTGAAATCAGAGCACTACATTTTGGCCACCATGCTCGATCCTAGATTTAAAGCCTACCTTGGATCTCTCTTTCCGGCAGACACAAGTCTGCTGGGGTTGAAAGACCTGCTGGTGAGAAAATTGTCAAGTCAAGCGGAACGCGACCTGTCAACATCTCCTCCTTCACATTCTCCCGCAACTGGGGGTGCGAGGAAAAGGCTCAGAATTCCGAGCCCACCCGCTGGCGGTGATGCAGGGCAGTCTGGAGCAACTGCTGATGCTGACATCTGGTCCGGACTGAAGGACCTGACAACGATTACGGACATGTCGTCTACTGTCACTGCATATGATTCTCTCCCCATTGAAAGAATGGTGGAGGATTATATGAGTGACCGCATCCAAGTAGGCACGTCACACAGTCCATACTTATACTGGCAGGAAAAAGAGGCAATTTGGAGGCCCTTGCACAAACTGGCTTTATTCTACCTAAGTTGCCCTCCCACAAGTGTGTACTCCGAAAGAGTGTTTAGTGCCGCCGCTCACCTTGTCAGCAATCGGCGTACGAGGTTACATCCAGAAAATGTGGAGAAGATGATGTTCATTAAAATGAATTATAATCAATTCCTCCGCGGAGACATTGACCAGCAGCAATTGCCTCCACAAAGTACACAGGGAGCTGAGATGGTGGATTCCAGTGGGGACGAATTGATAATCTGTGAGGAGGGGGATGTACACGGTGATATATCGGAGGATGATGATGAGGTGGACATCTTGCCTCTGTAGAGCCAGTTTGTGCAAGGAGAGATTAATTGCTTCTTTTTTGGGGGGGGTCCAAACCAACCCGTCATATCAGTCACAGTCGTGTGGCAGACCCTGTCACTGAAATGATGGGTTGGTTAAAGTGTGCATGTCCTGTTTTGTTTATACAACATAAGGGTGGGTGGGAGGGCCCAAGGACAATTCCATCTTGCACCTCTTTTTTCTTTTATTTTTCTTTGCGTCATGTGCTGTTTGGGGAGGGTTTTTTGGAAGGGACATCCTGCGTGACACTGCAGTGCCACTCCTAAATGGGCCCGGTGTTTGTGTCGGCCACTAGGGTCGCTTATCTTACTCACACAGTCAGCTACCTCATTGCGCCTCTTTTTTTCTTTGCGTCGTGTGCTGTTTGGGGAGGGTTTTTTGGAAGGGACATCCTGCGTGACACTGCAGTGCCACTCCTAAATGGGCCCGGTGTTTGTGTCGGCCACTACGGTCGCTAATCTTACTCACACAGCTACCTCATTGCGCCTCTTTTTTTCTTTGCGTCATGTGCTGTTTGGGGAGGGTTTTTTGGAAGGGACATCCTGCGTGACACTGCAGTGCCACTCCTAGATGGGCCCGGTGTTTGTGTCGGCCACTAGGGTCGCTAATCTTACTCACACAGCTACCTCATTGCGCCTCTTTTTTTCTTTACGTCATGTGCTGTTTGGGGAGGGTTTTTTGGAAGGGACATCCTGCGTGACACTGCAGTGACACTCCTAAATGGGCCCGGTGTTTGTGTCGGCCACTAGGGTCGCTAATCTTACTCACACAGCTACCTCATTGCGCCTCTTTTTTTCTTTGCGTCATGTGCTGTTTGGGGAGGGTTTTTTGGAAGGGACATCCTGCGTGACACTGCAGTGCCACTCCTAAATGGGCCCGGTGTTTGTGTCGGCCACTAGGGTCGCTAATCTTACTCACACAGCTACCTCATTGCGCCTCTTTTTTTCTTTGCGTCATGTGCTGTTTGGGGAGGGTTTTTTGGAAGGGACAT
The DNA here is from genome assembly GCF_028390025.1 of Pseudophryne corroboree. NCBI lineage: Eukaryota > Metazoa > Chordata > Amphibia > Anura > Myobatrachidae > Pseudophryne > Pseudophryne corroboree. The sequence continues at coordinate 169,890,245 of NC_086448.1, read as the reverse complement.
CCTGCGTGACACTGCAGTGCCACTCCTAGATGGGCCAGGTGTTTGTGTCGGCCACTAGGGTCGCTTAGCTTAGTCATCCAGCGACCTCGGTGCAAATTTTAGGACTAAAAATAATATTGTGAGGTGTGAGGTATTCAGAATAGACTGAAAATGAGTGGAAATTATGGTTTTTGAGGTTAATAATAATATGGGATCAAAATGACCCCCAAATTCTATGATTTAAGCTGTTTTTTAGGGTTTTTTGAAAAAAACACCCGAATCCAAAACACACCCGAATCCGACAAAAAAAATTCGGTGAGGTTTTGCCAAAACGCGGTCGAACCCAAAACACGGCCGCGGAACCGAACCCAAAACCAAAACACAAAACCCAAAAAATTTCAGGCGCTCATCACTAATGATCACACATGATCACCAGAGTATAACTTATCAGGGATCATATAATTTTAAAGAAGGGAATCTTTTATACATGGCTACCCCTGAGTCGGTAGGTGCCAGAATGGAGGAAATAGAGAAGCATTCTTAATGCTCTCCACCACCCTTTACTGGCTTTTGAAACTTTCAGTAGTGCAGAGTCTGGAGAGAGGGGGGCTTAACGACATAATGGCCCACCCCCTTCCCCAGATGCAATGATGTAATCAAATCCACTCCCGCCCAACTCCCAGCAACATTAACTATAATGTAAGATCCCTCCTGTAACACACACTTCTCTGCAGTGCTGAGACAAGTCCCACTCATCCTCAGTAGTGAAGTCATTAAATTACTTCCTTGTTTCAGTTCCCTACATTTTTTGGAACTCATCATTTCAATTTTTTTGAAGATATCACAAAAAGAGATATATTTAAACTTATTTACTGCTTTTTAGCACTTTTGCACTATAGTGGAAAACTATTGATTATTACCAAAATTGAAAAGCAGCATTTATTGCCTTTTTTCATATCTACAAAGATGTATAAGTATTTAATGGTTAATTCATTTGTAAACACTATGCAAATATTGCAAATATTGAATTCTCCCTTTGCATTTATATTGAAATAATAGCAGCTGTCAATATTGAGTAAAATCAATGTTCTAACAAATAAATTCACAACTTAATTAAAGACTTCAAAGGCTAAATTTACTATGCAGTGCTTTACTGACTCATAGGAAATGTAGCCCCAAATCTCTATTACTGTGGAAAACCAATTGAAGGATCAAATAACTACAGAACAGTGTCCAAATATATAATTTCAATGCAGGGCTGCCATCAGAAATTGTGGGGCCCGGGACTGACAGAATAGTCACCCCACCCCCACATGGCGAAATAGACTGTGGTGCCCCCCATCTCCCGATGGCGCATGCTCAGTAGCAAGCAGTTAGTAATGTACCAGTATTCCTCAGTATCTCTCCAGCTGCAGCCAGCACCCCTTCTGTCATTCCATCCAGCCCCCCTTCTGTCCCTCCTGCTAACTCCCCTTCTGTCTTATAAGCCCCCTTCTGTCTCCCCAGCCAGCATCCCTTCTGTCTCACCAGCCAGCATATCTTGTCTCTCCAGCCAGCCCCTATCTGTCTCACTAGCCAGTTCCCATCTTACCTTCTTATGGCTAATCCACATGCGTCATGATCAGGGCCGGCTCCAGGCCTACTAGCACCCTGAGCGAAAACATGTAAAAGCGCCCCCCCCCCCCCCCATGCGCTCTTGGAAAGTGGGCGTGGCCTCATAACTTCATATTATTAGACTTTAAATAAATATGTTTTCACACCCCCTCTACGCACACAATTAGCAGCCTTACACATAACAGCCACAGTAGTGTTCCTTACACACAATGTCTCCAGTATAGTGCCAGATAGACATGATATGCCCCCCAGCAGTGGCAGCTACACACAATATGCCCCCCTAGCAGTGCCAGTTACACGATAGTGTTCACTTTTTAGGGCAGGGAGGGCACATTTTTAAGTTAGGAGGGCAAAATGACGTACATACTGTAATGCTTGGTGCTCATCTACCTACATGGCAAACTATGTACAGTGCGCGCCGAAGAAGTAGAACCTCCTAGACACTTTGCGCCAGGCAGAGCACGTTAGACACTTTGCGCCAGGCAGAGCTCGTTAGACACTTTGCGCCAGGCAGAGCACGTTAGACACTTTGCGCCAGGCAGAGCACGTTAGACACTTTGCGCCAGGCAGAGCACGTTAGACACTTTGCGCCAGGCAGAGCACGTTAGACACATTGCCTAGCCACAGACGCCTAGCGGGAACACTATAGGATATGCTCCCCAGCCGTGCCAGCTACACATGACATGCCCCCCAGCAATGCCAGATACATAAATGGCCACACAGTGCCAGATATGTAGATACAGAAAAGGCCACACAGTGCTAGATAAATGCCCCCACAGTGCTAGATAAATGCCCCCACAGTGCCAGATAAATGCCCCCACAGTGCCAGATAAATGCCCCCACAGTGCCAGATAAATGTCCCCACAGTGCCAGACAAATGCCCCCACAGTGCCATCCATAAATGCCCCCACAGTGCCATCCATAAATGTCCCCACAGTGCCAGATAAATGTCCCCACAGTGCCAGATAAATGCCCCCACAGTGCCAGCCATTAATGCCCCCACAGTGCCAGCCATAAATGCCCCCACAGTGCCAGCCATAAATGCCCCCACAGTGCCAGCCATAAATGCCCCCACAGCGCCATCCATCCTTAAATGATTCACCCCCCCCCCATACCTGCGGCGTTGGAGGGGGAGTACTGCTGTCCGGGTCCAGGTCCAGGTCCGGGTGCGGGCGGCCGGGTGCGAGGTCGGGGGGAGGGCGGCCAGCCAGGAAGCGTCCAAGGCGCTTGTGTGCGCTGTGTGCACTGCGCGGCGCCGGCGTCTGACGTTAGATACCGGCGCCGCTCGCACACAAGCGCCTGCAGTCACCAGGGCCGGCTTCATGTTCGAATATGTCGGCGCCCATTAAGGGTGGCGCCCTGCGCGGCCGCTCTATTCGAACATGCCTAGAGCCGGCCCTGGTCATGATTACTCTTTTTCAGTGTTGCCATGTGATGTAATGACATCATGTGCAGTAGGACTGGAGATGGTGGTAGTAGGAGCCTGCGATGGACGGCCTCTCCTCCCTCTGTGTGAGTGTCTGGGCCCCCTCTCTGTCCCACTATCCAGATTAGGGACTACAGTTCTGGCAATCCCCCCTGACGGTGGCCCTGTTTCAATGCTCCATTTCACTTCAGGGCTGTTTCTGAGTCGGATTGCAGTTGAGGCTGTACTTGTGTCTCTTGCCGCAGTCGCGACTATGACTTTATGTTAATGACGCTATAAAGCCCTTTTCTAGTGAATATCCATTTATCCGAATGTGCAAAGACTGGAACGCCCACTGGCAGCATCTACAGACGCTGCACTAACACCTGGTGTATATTGGGATGCACCATAGGTCACATTATTGAAACATGGAACAGCTCTATGGTAGGTGTTGTTTCTCCATCTGAGTATGACTTCCTACTGTATGTGAGTGGTTACACATCTCTACGCAACGTATCTGTGCTTCTTTTTAGCCATCCCCTGTCACCGCCTAGTCACCATCCAGGAACACTGCTAACATTTCTAATACCATGGGGTAAATTTACTAAGGTGGGAGTTCTATTTAAGATGGGATGTTGCCCATAGCAACCAATCAGATTCCAGGTATTATCTTCTAGAAGGTGCTAGATAAATGAGAAGGAGAATCTGTTTGGTTGCTATGAGCAACATCCCATCTTAAATAGAACTCCCATCTTAGTAAATTTACCCCTATGTGTCTACATTTGTGTTGCGACAAATGTTCAGTGAGACGCAAAACATTGCTCCAATGCACCTGACATCACCGCTGCAACCAGCTCAGAATCTGTCCCTTCATCTGAATTAACATTGCACCTATGGAAATGGCTCATTCATTTCAATGCTTTTTAATACCTACAAATTTAGGGTGTTTTCTCTAACTGGTTTTGAACAATTACTGATGCACATACTGTGGCTGAGCTGTAGGTTCACACTAGCCTTTACAGGTTCAGCTAAATTGTATCTCTGTAGCAGGAGAACGGAACAGAAAGGAGAACAGAACCACAGAGGGTTCACTCATCACTGCTTATAATATTAAGGTAGCCATCCACTACTCAGTGTCACGATCCGGGGTATCTGGACGCCATTATTTACCTTTCAGGTGTCTCCTAAGGTTGTCCCAGCGTCCTAGGCCCGGTTTCCTCCTATGTGGCTAGCATCCATACGTCATGTCTCATCTCTGCTGATCCGTGGATATTGCCTTTCTAATGCCCGGGCGACTGGCATGGCGTCACCTGCCAGCGGGGCCTCGGGCATCATCTCCATATTCTCAACGCATTACAAGGTATGTGGCACTCCTCACCTACTGCGGCCGCGGCCGTCCGAGCTGAAGGTTTGAGACGCAAGTCGGCGTTCTCTGTGTTCACCGCCGCCATTACAGAGGAATCTCCATGTGGTGTTACAAACAAGGTTTCCCTCCACTGGCCGGTATGGGCGCAGCCATCTTAGTTTCAGTCACATGATCCTGACCTCCAATCCATAGCTCCGCTGGAGTCTGCCTAATTGGTCATCCAATCCCGGTATACCTAAGGGTATAAAGGGACTGAGCCTGCACTAGGAAATCGTCAGTGCTTTGGTTGTCAAACCCTGTTTCCAGTCTCTCTCTCCTGTGGTTGTTTTGTTCCAGGTTTCCAGCTCCTGTCTCCAGCTTCCACTAAGAGACCCGCACCAGCTTACCACCTTGCGGTGCAGCCTGACTCTGCAGTCTTCTATGACTACTCCAGCTTCCAGCTACAGATCCATCTGCTTCCAGCGGTCAGCTTCCAGCAGTGATCAACTACCTTAAAGTGCCGGTGCTTCTCCAGCGGATACCTACATATCATCGGTACCCGCAAACCATCGGTACCCATATATCATCATTTCCCATATCTTCGCTCCCTAGCTTCATTCTACTACCTGGCTGGTTCCATCCAGCATCCACTCCATGTTTTCAACACCTGGCTGGTTCCATCCAGCATCCACAGCAGTCACCTCTACTACAGTGTTACCAGCTTCCAGTGATACATCTGCTGGTGTGTTCCTTGGCTACTCTCACTACTACGGACGGGTCTGGTAAGGACATACCATCTCTGGGACATTAAAAACTGTACCTTATCCTACCAGTAACCTGTGGCTCTTGCCAAGCTTATAGTAATCCAGGAACTGTTTCATTTTAACTACTGCATATCTCTATTCATTTACCACTGCTGTGAATACATGGAGTTCTGTTAATAAACTTTTATTGTCTTTTAAATCCTGGTTGTCATGGTCACGCCTTCGGGCAATCTTCCTACACCGTACTTACATGTCTAGGGGTCTGATTAAACCTTCCAAGTTTAGTTTCACCTCAGCCCCTACAACTGAGGCTTCGTCCCGTCAGCTCAGGCCCTCAGTTGTGACACTCAGACTTGTCTGAACTGCAGATCGCATCAGATTTCTCTTGAACTATCCCGGGAGCGTCCCGGGAATCTGATCGGACCCTGGCTTTAATTTTCACTGTATTCACTTCAGATGTGTCAGATCACATCAGATATATCTGATGCACACATGCTACATGCGATTGATCTGACGCTGCTGCTGCCGCCGCGTCCTGTGGTGGATGCGAGTGGCCAGGGAGATGCCAGTCAAGTGATGCTTCAGATGAATCTGATCAGATACATCTGAAGTAAAAAAAAACACTCCGATGTGTGCACCTGATGTCTTGAGATTCAGATAAATAGTTGGGGCAGCCACAAAGATCTGTAGTTCAGACATATCTGACACTGGACTGCGCATCAGATAGGAAGAGCCATCCGATGTGACACTTTTCTTCAGATTTTTTGGTCAGATGCGTTGAAATCGGAGGTAAAGTGCCCAAATCGGACTAGTGGATGGGGGCCTTTACCTTAATACTGGTGGGACATAGACCAAAGATTTTCTGGACAAGATAATGGAAGTAAGACAAATACCTACAGATTAGCACACTAGCTCTAAATAAGTTTTCTCTTAACAGTCTATGAAAAATGACTACCTGCAAATGACATTTAGTCCCCTTCATATGCTATCAGACATAAAGTATAGAAGCCCTAATTCTGTTTGGCAGAGTAATTACTGTACATTCTGACAGCAACACGCAGTACCCCTTCAGCCCCCTTCAACCCCCCCCCCCCACACTACAATAATGCAATTTCCTCCAAAATCTACTTGACGGATAAAATAAAGTAAATGTGTACTAATTAACTTTCCTGTTGCTATTAATAAATGCAGCATAGCTACTATAATAGAAAATGTCAAATAACAATTGCGATTGTATTATTACACTCACAGTCCAGTGACAGTGTGAATGCAAGCCCGCACTCCTCAGCCCGGTCTATTAACAACTTGAATATGGCAATTACCCTCAAACCAAGAGCATGCGTATTCCAGAAGTATAATGTATAGTGCTGAAAGTAGGGTGGTACGGAGTACCATTACGTACCACCAGCCCACCGCTGGGGCATGATTTATAAGGGGCATTTTTGTAAAATGGTGTCAGTGGCATATCTGTGTGTGGCATAATATATAATAGGCATTACGGTGTGTGGAATAATATGTAATAGGCATTACGGTGTATGGTACAATATGTAACAGGCATTATGGTGTGTTCCATAATGTGTAACGGGCATTACACTGTATGGCATAATGTGTAATGAGTGTTACGGAGTCTGACATAAGGTGTAACGGGCATTATGGTGTGTGGCATAATGTGTAATAAGCATTACGGTGTTTGGCATAATGTGTAAGGGGCATTACGGTGTTTGGCATAATGTGTAAGGGGCATTACACTGTATGGTATAATGTGTAATGAGTGTTACGGAGTCTGACATAAGGTGTAACGGGCATTACACTGTATGGCATAATGTGTAATGAGTGTTACGGAGTCTGACATAAGGTGTAACGGGCATTACACTGTATGGCATAATGTGTAATGAGTGTTACGGAGTCTGACATAAGGTGTAACGGGCATTACACTGTATGGCATAATGTATAATGAGTGTTACGGAGTCTGACATAAAGTGTAACGGGCATTATGGTGTGTGGCATAATGTGTAATAAGTATTACGGTGTTTGGCATAATGTGTAAGGGGCATTACGGTATATGGCATAATGTGGCCATGCCCCAATTGTCATGTAGCCACTCCCCTAGTTTCACGTGACCACGCCCCCTTGTGGCACATGGTCACGCCCATTTTTACTATCAGTACCACTAAGAAAAAATTTCAACTTACACCACTGACAATGTATGACAAGTATAGGGGTCCACTGCATATAGTGAAGCTGTATTAGATTATTAAATCCATTACATAACAAGGTGCACTAGCATAATGGGTAGAGATAGGAATATGCCCTCTCCGGACTAATGTGTCTTCACAAGTGATATCAGATTTAATCAGTTTGGTGCAGGGGAATGTTAGATCTACAGTACCTTAACCTCACTAAATGATTTATTATAGCGTTTTCCACTTTCAGATAATTTTATTTCATAGACATGCACTATCTGCATCCCTATGCAACTTTATTTATAGCATTTTTGTGTCTTCCTTGCTTCCTCCTGCTTTTCAGCCTTGCCTTCTTACCATTAGGAAGTGTTTATTGTAATTGCATTGGTATATAACAGGACACTTATTTCTGGATCGAATTATACAGAAATGTAAAGAGCTCAGAACATATGCGTTGTATCCTAGGGCAACAAAAATACACAACTGCCTGATAATATAAATACAAGGCTGAAAAGCACCCAGCTGTCAGGGAGGGATTAATTAATAATTCAAAAAGTTGTAAAAGTACAATGAGAAAATTATCACAATGAAAAAAACTAAGAAAAAAACTTTTACAAAGTTTTACGCTGACTACATCAGGTTCAGTTAAGTCTCCCATTGTCCAGTTCCAGTAGTGCAGATATCACATCTACTACATAAAATACTAAAATGCATTTAGTTAAAGGGAGTAGGCCTACCAGTAGCCATAAGTAAATTATTACACAATGGATATACGATGAGTTTTATATTTTAACACTGCTTATGTGTTACTGTTTATGGGCCCTGTCAGTCTTTGGGTAAATCATACCTCCCCTATAACCTGATTTATTCTATGAGGGGAGATGTATCAAAGAGTGAAAAGAGTTGAGGAATGGAGACGTTACCCATCAGCTTCTCACTATCATTTTCTAGAATGTACTTGAAACTGGAAACACTACCTCAAACCTGATTGGATGTTATCGGCAACTTGTCTACATGATTATTTTGCCACTGTTTCAACTGCTTGATACAGTCTCCTATAAGTCACAATCAGTGGTTATCTTTGGCTATGGCTTCCACGGTAACATCACCCTTGGTTTTTGAAGCTAATCAAGTGTTCAGAGTCGGTGACAACACCCTGAATATGTTTCTGTATTGAGTCTGGATGATAGGTCAACAGTAAAAAGGTCGACAGTCAATAGGCTGACCCCAACTGGTCGACATTCATTAGATCGACAGGTACAAAAGGTTGACAGGGTTCAAAAAGTTGACAGGTTCAAAAGGTCAACATGACAATGGTCTACTCTACACCAGTGGTTCTCAAACTGTGTGCTGTAGCACCCTAGGGTGCCTTGGGATACTTGTAGGGGTGCCATGAATTGGTGGCCCAGGACCAATTAAAAAATGTTATGGTCAGTGTAATAGGCAAAACCAGTGCTGGTGGCTGTCAATCATAATATATGTGGACAAACAGAAGCACATCCTGTCCCTCACCACACAGTTGAACCTAAGGATGACACATAAACACAATTAGTTAATTTAATATTTCTTTCAAAATTTCTCAATAAAAGTCCTAGGGTAAAAAAAAGTTTGAAAACTACTGGTCTACACACTTATGGTCTTCAAGCTTTTAAAAAAAAATGATTTTCACCATTTTCAACTTATTTATACTTTACCATCCATGTAGACTATGACTGGGAATAGTGATCTGTGCCAAGCTCATCAGTAGCAGAGCAAGGCACCATGCCCAAAGCATGGCGAGCATAGTTGGTACACTAATGGGGCTTTTTAGTAGGGCAAAAGTGGGGGGGGGAAACCACCCCCAAAAAATTGTTTACATCCTGTCAACCTTTTGACCCTGTCACCTTTTCCATGTCAACCATTTGGGGTCAACCTATTGACTGTAGGCCTTTTTAATATAGATCTATTGAACCAAACGCATTCGGCAAAAGTCTTGCACCTAGCCATTAAGTTAGCAGGGTTTTTTCAGTAATGAAAACACTTAAAACATTTTTTTCCCCTCTAAAAGGTTTATATACTTGTAAAATAAACCACATATGTAAAACAAGACAGGCTGAAAATTGCCATAATTTAAAACTCCAATTAAGAAATCAGAAAATTACAGTTCACAACACAACACAATGTGTCCTGTTCTTTATATATTATGCTGATTTTAAACCTGTAGGTGTTTCTGAACCACAGACAACATCTTAATACCACATACTGTAATTACACCGAGTACATAATTCAGGCCTCATTTAATTGAAGTTCATTAAAAGTGATCTACATAATAATGTGCATAAAGTGCCCCAATGGCATTTTTTATGTAGGTTAAACAGGACAAAGCTCTGAGCATGAATCACCCTTCCATAAACAAGCAGAAAACAGACACATCAGCAGGGAACCATTTCTGTAGCCCCCAGCACAATTTTAGACCCATTAAATTCAGAGAGGAGGGCAAATTATCCAAAGGCACAAGAACGCTGTCCAGTGTTACACAAAATGCACTAAGCACAAGTCTGTTATCTGGGCTGTATAGGATTCTGTATTTTCAGTTCCATCTATTAGCTAGAGCTGCGCTGTAAGGACATACTTCTTAATCTTCACCTGAAATACCCCTTAGCAGGTTGCGTGATTAGGAATATTGATGTAGGCATATAGCTGTGATGAATGCTAGGTCAGTCGATTGTACTGGCTCTCCAGTACACTAGTGGTATATTATTAAAGGGAGAAATGAAATATATATAATTCAAGTTCTGTTAAACATACAACTACAGTTAATGTAGAGGTAGGAGAGAAATTGTGTCATTCACAGATATACACATAAAGATCTAAGTATTTCAATAGAACTTTGAAGTTAAAGGTTTTACATACCCTGTTGGCTGTAGTGTAGCAACTTTCACTGGACGTCTTTTTACCTGTCTTTTCCTTATTGAGTTTATATGTCCCATAGAATCATTTTTGCTGACAGCTGAAAACGGGCAATGAAAGAGGGGGATTGGGGGGGGGGGGGGGGGGGGCATGAACTGCATGTCCTAATAAGAAGTGCTACCATGCTGAGACTTGTTGTACTATCCAGTAGAAAGAAGAATGCAGGAGCATGCTCTAAGCACTAAGAATACTGATAGTGTAAGCAGTATAAGTGAAGTTATAAGCACGTTTGTCCAAAAATATAGGCTTCCCTGTTATTTGCAACAGTTTATCATAAGTATTTTGGGGATGTATTTACGCACCCGGTGGTCAGGAGACCCCCGGTCACAACACCTCCCCATACATCCCACCCCCTGAGAATCCCGACAGTTGCCATGCCCACTAACAGGGACTATTCCCACTCATGGGTGTCCACGACACCCATAGAGTGGGAATAGATCCTGTGGCGAGCACAGGTCGCCACTGGGCCAACAAGGAGCTTGTTGCACCACCCCCCCCGCCGGCATTTCACTGCAAGGATACCGGCGAAGGTATGCTGACTGGCAGCCTCCTGACCGCCGGTCACGCATACTTAACCCGTATTTTGACTATCAGTATTTTTAGTGCTTAGAGTGTGCACATTCAATCTTTTTTCTCCTGAATTGAATACAGGTGTTGGATTCATTATCCAAAATGTCTGAGGGTAAGGGAGTTGCTGAATATATATATTTTTTTTTCATAATTTGATAGAAGTACCATACCTTAGATATAATAAATTCTAATTACAAATTATTACAAAATTACCTCTATTTCACCCAGGTACAGACTGGAACAGATGGGTACAGGGAAATCCCCAATGAGCCAGGTTCCAAACTGTGCACTTTTAATTATACATTGTTACGCTATTAGGGGATGAATTACCTGTGGAGCAGGATCACTGGTGAACATGGAAGCTTAGTTTTCTTGTAAAGAAACTACACCAAGATTTGTCCCCTTGTCTTCTCCTCTTGCTTGCTGTGGGCTTTAGCATAATGAACATGGCATTGTAACTCTGCATTAATTCACTAACTTACTATTAATACCCCTTTTACACCTACGAGCACGGGTCGCAGCCGGGAGCCTGACACGGGAGCTGCCCCCTGCTGCGACCCGTGCTCGGTCCCTTTCCCATTAGCAGTCACAACCCGGCATATGCCGGGTTGGTGACGCTTCTAGCTACACGGCAGGGGCGGCGCAGGGAGATCACATGATCTCCCAGCGCCGCCCATCCATACAGTGTAAACGGGAGCCGTGTCGCATCGACACGGCTCCCGTTTACACTACACCCTACCCGGATCATTCCCGTGTCCTACCCAGGTAAATAGCCGGGTAGGATTCACGGGTCACTTGATCCGGGTTTACCCTTTTCCACTTGCCAAAAACACGGGTAAATGCGCGCCCCCGTGCATTTACCCGTGTTTTTTGAGCTAGTGGAAAAGGGTCATCCCAGAGATAAGACCTTATATAGTAGATTTTTTTTTTCTTATAATATCATGTATTTGCCAAGTACGCTAGAATAAAAAATTTTAAGTACTCAATGTTCGGAGTTGCCAGATGGAGTAGCTAAAGTACATTACTTAGAAAACTTTTGGTTACTGTTCTTGTACTAGTATTGCTGACCGTTCCAGCACCAGACCTGTTGATGAGCCTGTTTCTTTATAAGATGAACCATTTGCAGTGCCTGACCATTGGTTTGTCTGATTGCCCTGTGGTGACTTTTCTTCATTACAGGATTGGCCATAAACATTTAGAAACTTTGGGTTCTAAAACTCAGTGCTTCTGATCATGTTTATGCCCGAAATGTAAAAGGGCAAAGATTTTACTAGTAAATCATGGCTAGTAAAAGCATTTGCCTCTTAAATTTCGAGCATAAACACAATAGAAAGTGATGGGCTTTAGAACCTGATGCTTAGTAAATAAACCCCCTGGTGTAAAGATACGTGATGATGATGGTACCTTCAGCACTACCTCTCCCCCCTCCTTCTTCCCTCCTACCAACTCTCACATCTTTCTTCTCTGTATCTGGTAAGGACATCATGGCCCTCATCCGTTCCTCGCCTCCCTCCACCTCCCCACTTGACCCTATCCACTTCCGCCTCCTCCGCTACCTCTCTACTTTTGCATGTTCCCATCTTGCCCATCTCCTCAATCTCTCCCTCTCATCAGGCACTGCACCCCCTGCCTTCAATCATGCTCTTGTCTCCGCTATTCTTAAAAAACCTAACCTTGATCCAACCACTCTCTCCAAATACAACCCATCTCTCTCCTCCCTTTTGCCTCCAAACTCCTTAACAGTATAGTCTATAACCGCTTCACTGTCTTTCATTCCTATAACTCACTGCTCAACCCATTTCAGTCTTGTTTCCATCCTCTCCATCCCACTGAAACTGCCCTCACGAAAGTCTGCAATAACCTCCTGCTGTATTTGACACTGTGGACCACCCTCTCCTCCTGCAAAACCATTGCTCCCTTGGTCTGCATGATACTACCCTCTCCTGGCTGTCCTCCTACCTTTCTGACCATTCCTTCTTCGTCTTCTCTCATGACTCCACCCCCCCCCCTTCCTCTACCAGTTGGTGTCCCCCAATGTTCTGTTCTTGGGCCTCTCCTTTTCTCCCTCTACACATCCTCTTTAGGTGAGCTCATTAGCTCTTTTGACTTACAATATCATCTCTATGCTGATGATACCCAAATCTACCATTCCTAATTTGACCCAACCCCCACTCTCCTCAACCGTATCTCCAACTGTTTCTCTGCTACCTCTTCCTGGATGTCCCAGCACTTAACATGTCTAAGACTGAGCTCGCATAACCTCACCTCCCACATTTCATTATCTATTGATGGCACTACTATCTCCTCTAGCCCCCAAGTGCGCTGTCATGGAGTAATCCTTGACTCCTCCCTCTCCTTCAAACCACACATTCGGTACCTCTCACAAACCTGCCATTTCCATCTCAAAAACATTTCCAGGATCAGACCCTTTCTCACCAAGGATGCTACTAAGACCCTCATCCACTAACTCGTCATCTCCAGATTGGACCACTGTAATCACTTCCTTCTTGCCTCCCTGATATACGCCTCTCTGCACTTAAATCTATCCTCAATGCTGCTGCCTATCTCATCTTCCTCACCAAACATACTACGTCCACCTCCCCTCTCTTACAAGCCCTCCACTGGCTCCCCTTCCCATTCAGAATCCAATTCAAGGTTCTCACACTCACCTTCAAAGCCCTCACCCACTCTTCTCCCTCTTATATCTCTGACCTTATCTCTTTCTACATTCCCAACCGTTGTCTTTGCTCTGCTATTGCACAGTTCCTCTCCTGCAATCTGATTACCTCCTCCCACTCCTACCTACAAGATTTTGCACGTGCTGCTCCCTATGTCTGGAATTCTCTACCTCTCTCCCTCAGACTCTCCACAAAACATCATACTGGCTCTCAAGACATACTTCTTCACCAAATCCAGCCAACTGTCCTCCTAACCCTCTTGTCCATGCTCACAGTCTACCTTTTCTGTGTCACCCCAGTCTGTTAGTTCTTCACCTTTTAGAGTGTAAGCTTGCAAGAGCAGGGCCTTCTCCCCTCATGCGCCTTTCCTTCTCTTACTTACACTCTTTTATTCTCAATACTCCCTTTGATGGCACCTAACCACTGGTTTTCTGTATATACCATGTACTTGTCCTATATTGTCTCAAACTTTGAGTGCTTTTTTCTTGTTTTGCTCATTTGTTTATGTACTCTGTAAAGAGTGCTGCGGATCCCTTGTGGCACCATATAAATAAAAGATAATAATAAAAATAAAACCTGCAGTAGCTGCTTCCATTTGGTTGCTTGTGTATTACACTCAAATCAAATGTACATACGGTAACTAAATTAATTCTCCTTTCATATATACTACTAATACTGTTAAGCTTAATGAGCGATATTGTGGGGCAAAGGTGTATGTATGTACACTCAAATCAAATGTATGTACTGTAACTAGATTAATGCTCCTTTCATATATACTACTAATACTGTTAAGCTTAATGAGCGATATTGTGGGGCAAAGGTGAATGTACTGTATTTGCAGCTCTCTGTCGGGTTGCTGCTCCGGGGGCACCTGTATCCAACTTATGGCGTGCCTAGAAAGGGACAAAACTGCCTGGAGGGAATACCCTTAGGGCTTGTCCAGAACCCAGAATGCATCCTGTAATATCACATGCCACATGCACTTGGGGATGGAAGGGGGAGACCAGCAGCCAGCCCAGGGAGCTGAAGTGCCCACATTTGCATAACTCCCAACTGTCCTGTTTTTCACGGGACAGTCCAGTTTTTTCGGACTGTCGGTGGGGGGTAGGGGGTTGGGAGGAGTAGTTGCGAGGCTCCTGGCACACATTTTATATATATATATATATATATATATACATATATATGTAGACAACAAATGGGACCCCGGCACTCCGGACTGACGCAAATCCTGCTCCGGTGCCTTCCCTTCAGGGCTGAAAGCCTCTGAGCAGCATATGGTATCTTGTATAGGGCGGCACTCAAAGACTTGGTCAAAAGATGTAGATGAAAAAAACCCCGCAGGGCAAACTTTAATGTAACGTTTCGGGGACTGGCCCCTTCCTCAGACAACCATTGTGAGTGACAACCAGTGCTTAAATACACAAAACAATCAAGTGAAATGACTTACCCCCTCCTCAGTGTGTGTCCAGGTGTGCCTGGCTGACGACCTGCAGCGGCACCTCCGGCCGCGGGACCCCCGTCGCGCCGGAAGTGACGTCACGCGTCCGGCCTGGTTACCATGGAGACACACTGTAACAAAACATGGAGCAGTGTAAGATGTGTGTGCCCATCATCGCACTGTAGAGAACAGAAGTCTGCAGTGCAGTGCAATCTGTGTGTATTACATGACAGTGTATGAAGATAAATATAACATTACTACCGATTTTTAATGTTATATTTATCTTCATACACTGTCATGTAATACACACAGATTGCACTGCACTGCAGACTTCTGTTCTCTACAGTGCGATGATGGGCACACACATCTTACACTGCTCCGTGTTTTGTTACAGTGTGTCTCCATGGTAACCAGGCCGGACGCGTGACGTCACTTCCGGCGCGACGGGGGTCCCGCGGCCGGAGGTGCCGCTGCAGGTCGTCAGCCAGGCACACCTGGACACACACTGAGGAGGGGGTAAGTCATTTCACTTGATTGTTTTGTGTATTTAAGCACTGGTTGTCAATCACAATGGTTGTCTGAGGAAGGGGCCAGTCCCCGAAACGTTACATTAAAGTTTGCCCTGCGGGTTTTTTTTCATCTACATCTTTTGACCAAGTCTTTGAGTGCCGCCCTATACAAGATACCATATATATATGTACATATAAATACAGTATTCTATATAATGTTAATAATACCCATGCTAAGATATAGATCAGTATAAAGGTGACTGCAAATGAAGATGTTTTCTGTACCTTGCATCCAAATGAAATAATATAATAATTACATTTTAAGTATTAAGGCTGGACACATATAAAAATAACTTCATTTTTTATTAAACCCGTAAAGCTTTGGGCACTTATTTTACAAGAATTTTGCTACAAAAGGCTGCTCTGTATTTAATTATATTATTTTCTGTAATGGCGCCTTATCATTTTTATTCAAGAAACAGATGAAGCCTTCATTACATTTGTTGTATCACAGGGACCATTAACAGCTTGAAATATAAAACAATAAATAGCCCACTGGCGCTGAAATTTATACATACAGTAAAGGTTCCAGAAAGGAAAGAACGGAATCTGCATGTAGCAGCTTCACGTCTTACACGCGGTCTGCAGGAGAGTGCAGGTATATTGTAATCATACACCATTCCACTGTGATCTGCATAATTAGGACACTCAATCTATAGGACTGTAACAGTAATAATAACAGGATCTGAAAAATAATATGTATGAGTACACAAGTGATGTAAATATTGAATAAGCACGTGATCCCTTGTGTATATATGGAGTGAGTTACATTTGGAGAGAGTACTGAAAGGCCTTAAATAAACTGGTGTTTTTAATGTGTTTTACATAGAATTGTAATATTAATTTAACATGAACAAAAGATTCTGACACTAGTGTAATTCTACCCAACGTGCTTATTCAATATTTTCATCACTTTTTTTTAATGAAATGACAGAATTTTTGCTTTTTAAATATGCCTACATGAACACGTAAAGTATATTATGTCACCCTTGGTTTTAGTGCGTGTACCCCTTGCTAATTTAAGCATAAATGAACATTAATTAAGCATTAAAACAAATAAGCACTGCAAATCATAAATAGAACACAATTGGGTTGATTTATCAAGTAAAGAAAAGAGTGGATGAGTGGATCAATGGAGAAGCTGCACATAGCAGTCAATCAACTTCTTCCTTTCATTTTATAGAATGCACTTGATCAATGGTACATCAAAGCTGATTGGGTGCTATGGGCAACACCTTCACTGGTCCACCTCTCCATTCTTTTCACTGTGTGACACATCAACCAGAATATTAGCAGACTATGATAACTGTCCTGGAAAACCCTGAATAAAGCTTGATGCTGTTAAAGTCCGTCCATCTTTTGCTGCCAGCAGTCACAGTACAGTTCCAACAATATTTAATATTTTATTACTATGAAGCTTGCTAATGCATATATCCCAACCATCCCATTTTTGGCAGAACAGTCCTGTTTTTGGAGAACTTTCCCGCAGTCCCTGGTCAGGATGATTGTCCTGATTTGCAAGGGGATGGGGGATTTGTACTGCCAAATGATGTAGAGGCAGGTGTCTCCACAGCATGCAGCATAAAAGAAGGCATTTAAAAACAGAAGGAGTTTTAAAAAATGCCCACCGGGCTGAGACAACTACCATTGGAGGAGCGTCCTCATCTCCCAGTGAGCTGCCGCCATGCCCAATCTTATCAACCAGACTTCCAGTGTTTGGAGGTATGGCTAATGTCCAAGCGCCATTAATAAAATATATATCATTAAAAGTGCATTGTTTGGATAGAGAAGGTTGGTAAATACTCTATTGCTCTCCACTTGCTACAATATAAACTATGGGAGCTCTCTGATAAGAAGATTCTAAAAGATTCTAAAAGTTTGCTATTTATATTGTGCAATAATAAACAAGATGATGACCCCTGCTTGATAGGACTGTGATTAAAAATAAGAAAAAAAATCTTATAGGTCAGCCAACCCAAGGACAGGTTTCTCCACCAGTAGTAACCACAATGGAATGTCAAATACTATAAAAGTGGACTAAAAGGGTTAATCAGGTCGCATCAACCGCAAAATCCCCGTTTGCAGCGCCACTGCGCACGTACAGGTCCCGTCCTGCATGTGTGCGGCCCGGCTAATGCGATAGCATTCCATTGGCTGCAAACGCATCTACCTGATTGATGTCACAAGCAGCCGCTTCTATGGAAAAAATGGAGGCAGCCGGGCTGCGGAGGCAGGGGGTCGTCTACAGTTGCTGATAGTAGCAATCAATTGTAGAGATTAAGACAGAGTGAATTGTACATTTACATAATACACAAAGTAATAATATTGAAATAAAATAATCAAAACAAAATTCAAACAGTAACATTGTCTGGAACAAATATACCATCTCTTGCTGTCTAAACTGTGGTCAGAGCCGGCCCTAGGTATAGGCAAACTAGGCAATTGGCTAGGGCATCTGGTATGCCTAGGGGCACAAGTAGCTCCTGCTGATTAAAATGATATGCGGCATGCCTATATTCTGTGTGTAGCTGTTTGTATGCCGATACAGTCACAGTCGCACACAGTATATAGGCATGCCGCATATAAATTTAATCAGCGGATGCTGCTTGTGCATCCTAGCCACATAGCAATGCAAATAAGATGCATTTTCATAAAAAATAGGCACCTGACGTTAGCAAAGCTGCCAGATGACTCACGCCAGGAACTATATGTGTCATTATGTGCATAAGGGCATTAATAATGTGTAACATATGTGTAAGGGGCACTATGTGTGTCATTATGTATATAAGGGCACTAATAATGTGCGGCATATGTGTAAGGGACATTATGTGTGTCATTATGTGTATAAGGGCATTAACAATGTGTGGCATATGTGTAAGGGAAATTATGTGTATAAGGGCATTAATAAGAGTTGGCATAATGTGTAAGGCGCATTATGTTTATAAGGACAATAATAATGTGTGTCATATGTGTAAGGGGCATTAATGTGTGGTATTATGTGTATAAATGCATTACCAATGTGTGGCATTATGTGTATAAGGTGCTCTACTGTGTGGCATAACGTATAGAAAGGGCACTACTGTGTGGTCTAATGTGAATAAAGAGCAATATAATGTGGTGTAATGTGAATAAGGAGCAATATGGTGTGGTGTAATGAGAATAAGAGCAATATGGTGTGGTGTAATGTGAATAAAGAGCAATTCAGTATGATGTTATGTGAATGAGGGGCACTACTGTGAGGAGTAACGTATATAAGGTAAAGTGGTACTACTGTGTGATGTAATGTAAATAAGGGACACTATAGCATTATAAATTGTGAATAAAGTTGCAATACTGCGAGGCATAAGTTGAATTGGGGGTACTATTGTGTGGCCATGCCCCTTGCCAGTAAAAAACACATACCTTTTTGGCCTGTGCAACGAATGTGCACACTGTTCTTATTTAAATTACAGGGGGTAGAAAAAAAAAAAAAAAAGGACTGCTATGGGTGGGGGGTGATGGTGCTGGGAAAGGAGTGCAGGGTCAGAGGCGGAACTAGCGGTTGTGCTAGGGGGCACCAGCTAAAATCTTGCCTAGGGCATCATATTGGTTAGGGCCGGCTCTGACTGTGGTCGGAATGTGCTGTAGTGTTTTCTATGTTAAGTACATAGAAAAACACTTATGTTGTATTTTTCACTGTGCTTAACATAGAAAACAGTCCATAAGTGGTTTGATTTCTGCCTTAATTCAAGCATTTGAAAATTTCCGAGCTCTGAAAATGTTGACAGGATGAACATAATATAATCCATTTAACATAAAGGAAAACAATATTTCTCTATCGTCCTAAGTGGATGCTGGGGTTCCTGAAAGGACCATGGGGAATAGCGGCTCCGCAGGAGACAGGGCACAAAAAAGTAAAGCTTTACTAGGTCAGGTGGTGTGCACTGGCTCCTCCCCCTATGACCCTCCTCCAGACTCCAGTTAGATTTTGTGCCCGAACGAGAAGGGTGCAATCTAGGTGGCTCTCCTAAAGAGCTGCTTAGAGAAAGTTTAGTTTAGGTTTTTTTCTTTACAGTGAGTCCTGCTGGCAACAGGATCACTGCAACGTGGGACTTAGGGGGAAAGTAGTAAACTCACCTGCATGCAGAGTGGATTTGCTGCTTGGCTACTGGACACCATTAGCTCCAGAGGGATCGAACACAGGCCCAGCCGTGGAGTCCGGTCCCGGAGCCGCGCCGCCGACCCCCTTGCAGATGCTGAAGCGTGAAGAGGTCCGGAAACCGGCGGCTGAAGACTCCTCAGTCTTCATAAGGTAGCGCACAGCACTGCAGCTGTGCGCCATTTTCCTCTCAGCACACTTCACTGGGCAGTCACTGAGGGTGCAGAGCGCTGGGGGGGGGCGCTCTGAGAGGCAAATATAAACCTTATACAAGGCTAAAAATACCTCACATATAGCCCATAGGGGCTATATGGAGATATTTAACCCCTGCCTGACTGGAAAAATAGCGGGAGAAGAACCCGCCGAAAAAGGGGCGGGGCCTATCTCCTCAGCACACGGCGCCATTTTCTGTCACAGCTCCGCTGGTCAGAACGGCTCCCAGGTCTCTCCCCTGCACTGCACTACAGAAACAGGGTAAAACAGAGAGGGGGGGCACATTAATGGCTATATATATATATATTAAAGCAGCTATAAGGGAGCACTTAATATAAGGATATCCCTTGTATATATAGCGCTTTGTGGTGTGTGCTGGCAGACTCTCCCTCTGTCTCCCCAAAAGGGCTAGTGGGTCCTGTCTTCATTAGAGCATTCCCTGTGAGTTTGCGGTGTGTGTCGGTACGTGGTGTCGACATGTATGAGGACGATATTGGTGTGGAGGCGGAGCAATTGCCAAATATGCAGATGTCACCCCCCAGGGGGTCGACACCAGAATGGATGCCTTTATTTGTGGAATTACGTGATGGTTTATCTTCCCTTAAACAGTCAGTTGAGGACATGAGGCGGCCGGACAATCAATTAATGCCTGTCCAGGCGCCTCAAACACCGTCAGGGGCTGTAAAACGCCCTTTGCCTCAGTCGGTCGACACAGACCCAGACACGGGCACTGATTCCAGTGACGACGGTAGAAATTCAAACGTATTTTCCAGTAGGGCCACACGTTATATGATTTTGGCAATGAAGGAGACGTTACATTTAGCTGATACTACAGATACCGTAAAACAGGGTATTATGTATGGTGTGAAAAAACTACAAACAGTTTTTCCTGAATCAGAAGAATTAAATGACGTGTGTGATGAAGCGTGGGTTGCTCCTGATAAAAAGTTGATAATTTCAAAAAAGTTATTGGCATTATACCCTTTCCCGCCAGAGGTTAGGGCGCGCTGGGAAACACCCCCTAAGGTGGACAAGGCGCTCACACGCTTATCCAAACAAGTGGCGTTACCCTCTCCTGAGACGGCCGCACTTAAGGATCCATCAGATAGAAAGATGGAAGTTATTCAAAAGAATATATACACACATGCAGGTGTTATACTACGACCAGCTATAGCAACTGCCTGGATGTGCAGTGCTGGAGTAGTTTGGTCAGAATCCCTGATTGAAAATATTGATACCCTAGATAGGGACAATGTTTTACTGTCGTTAGAACAAATAAAGGATGCATTTATCTATATGCGTGATGCACAGAGGGATATTTGCACACTGGCATCTCGGGTGAGTGCTATGTCCATTTCAGCCAGAAGAGCCTTATGGACACGACAGTGGACAGGCGATGCGGATTCAAAACGTCACATGGAGGTTTTGCCGTATAAAGGGGAGGAGTTATTTGGAGTTGGTCTATCAGACTTGGTGGCCACGGCTACTGCCGGGAAATCCACTTTTTTACCTCAAGTCACTCCCCAACAGAGAAAGGCACCGACCTTTCAACCGCAGCCTTCTCGCTCCTACAAAAATAAGAGAGCAAAGGGCTTGTCGTACCTGCCACGAGGCAGAGGAAGAGGGAAGAGACACCAACAGGCAGCTCCTTCCCAGGAACAGAAGCCCTCCCCGGCTCCTGCAAAAACCTCAGCATGACGCTGGGGCCTCTCAAGCGGACTCGGGGACAGTGGGGGGCCGTCTCAAAAATTACAGCGCGCAGTGGGCTCACTCGCAGGTAGACCCCTGGATCCTGCAGATAATATCTCAGGGGTACAGGTTGGAATTAGAGACGGATCCTCCTCATCGTTTCCTGAAGTCTGCCTTACCAACCGTCTCTTCCGAAAGGGAGAGGGTGTTGGAAGCCATTCACAAGCTGTACGCTCAGCAGGTGATAGTCAAAGTACCCCTATTACAACAAGGAAAGGGGTATTATTCCACTCTATTTGTGGTACCGAAGCCGGATGGCTCGGTAAGGCCTATTCTAAATCTGAAGTCCTTGAACCTCTACATAAAAAAGTTCAAGTTCAAGATGGAGTCACTCAGAGCAGTGATAGCGAACCTGGAAGAAGGGGACTTTATGGTATTCTTGGACATCAAGGATGCGTATCTACACGTTCCGATTTACCCCGCACACCAGGGGTACCTCAGGTTCATTGTTCAAAACTGTCACTATCAGTTTCAGACGCTGCCGTTCGGATTGTCCACGGCGCCTCGGGTCTTTACCAAGGTAATGGCCGAGATGATGATTCTTCTTCGAAGAAAAGGCGTATTAGTTATCCCATACTTGGACGATCTCCTAATAAGGGCAAGGTCCAGAGAACAGCTGGAGACAGCTTTAGCACTATCTCAAGAGGTGCTAAGACAACACGGGTGGATTCTGAATATTCCAAAATCCCATTTAATCCCGACAACTCGTCTGCTGTTCCTAGGAATGATTCTGGACACGGTTCAGAAAAAGGTTTTCCTTCCAGAGGAAAAAGCCAAGGAGTTATCCGATCTGGTCAGGAACCTCCTAAAACCAGGAAAAGTGTCAGTACATCAATGCACAAGAGTCCTGGGAAAAATGGTGGCTTCTTACGAAGCAATTCCATTCGGCAGATTCCATGCAAGAATATTCCAAAGGGATCTGTTGGACAAATGGTCAGGGTCGCATCTGCAGATGCACCTGCGAATAACCCTGTCACCAAAGACAAGGGTGTCACTTCTGTGGTGGTTGCAGAAGGCTCACCTATTAGAAGGCCGCAGATTCGGCATTCAGGATTGGATCCTGGTGACCACGGACGCCAGCCTGAGAGGCTGGGGAGCAGTCACACAAGGAAGAAACTTCCAGGGAGTGTGGTCGAGCCTGGAAAAGT